>NC_069501.1:665470468-665770468 GCF_027579735.1 Bombina bombina
ATCCAAGCAGGAAAATTAGTGCGACATGCAAGTGAAGCAAAGCATATAGCGGCAATGAGACATCCTCCAACTAAGTAAAAGCAGCAGTCAGCAAAGGTTAGGATAAGTGCCAGTAAAGAGCAGCATAACTATTTAAAGTAGCAGATAAAGCAATCGTGCATATATCAATGCAAGAATCCCTCTCCAAGGGGTACAACCTACAGAGGGCAATACCCTCGCCTAAGGGACCCCATTGAGGGAACACTTGAATACAATTGCTCACCACATCGGCATAATACACTTGAGTCTACTGCTTTGCTGTTTTGCTGCTTGTCAATGTCCTGTAGTTGCTGGACGTGTCGTGCTATCACTGCATACCTCCCAGTCAGCAGAATTCGATGTGGCTTACACAATCCGTAAGCCTGACTTGTAAAATGCCAATAGCTTTGCTGGTAAAGAGTCGTTCAGACCACGGTACTTAGGACATACTTTGAAATACTCGGATGGCCCAGTCAAGTCTTGTGTATCATGCAACAAGTGTTTTGATGCTTAGGAACTTCCAGTACAGCTTTTTCAAGGCGTATATAAACATGGAAATGGACTGGACTGGACTGGGTACACATCCGATGACCCTACAAAATGCACAGCCCTGGCTGTTCAACGGCACCCTCAAAAGGCTGCACAGTTTTCAGAGATCCAGGCATTTAACCCCAGACAAGTCTGGTGCAAGGCCCATGGGGAAATTACAAAACAAATTAATTAGCACAACACACAGACAAAGTCTAGCACTCTCTTGCAAGCATACAGGTAAGAGTAAAAGCAAAAAACATAATTTATGTAAGAACTTACCTGATAAATTCATTTCTTTCATATTAGCAAGAGTCCATGAGCTAGTGACGTATGGGATATACATTCCTACCAGCAGGGGCAAAGTTTCCCAAACCTTAAAATGCCTATAAATACACCCCTCACCACACCCACAAATCAGTTTAACGAATAGCCAAGAAGTGGGGTGATAAGAAAAAAGTGCGAAAGCATATAAAATAAGGAATTGGAATAATTGTGCTTTATACAAAAAAATCATAACCACCACAAAAAGGGTGGGCCTCATGGACTCTTGCTAATATGAAAGAAATGAATTTATCAGGTAAGTTCTTACATAAATTATGTTTTCTTTCATGTAATTAGCAAGAGTCCATGAGCTAGTGACGTATGGGATAATGACTACCCAAGATGTGGATCTTTCCACGCAAGAGTCACTAGAGAGGGAGGGATAAAATAAAGACAGCCAATTCCTGCTGAAAATAATCCACACCCAAAATAAAGTTTAATGAAAACATAAGCAGAAGATTCAAACTGAAACCGCTGCCTGAAGTACTTTTCTACCAAAAACTGCTTCAGAAGAAGAAAACACATCAAAATGGTAGAATTTAGTAAAAGTATGCAAAGAGGACCAAGTTGCTGCTTTGCAAATCTGATCAACCGAAGCTTCATTCCTAAACGCCCAGGAAGTAGAAACTGACCTAGTAGAATGAGCTGTAATCCTTTGAGGCAGAGTTTTACCCGACTCGACATAGGCATGATGAATTAAAGATTTCAACCAAGATGCCAAAGAAATGGCAGAAGCTTTCTGGCTTTTTCTAGAACCAGAAAAGATGAAAAATAGACTAGAAGTCTTTCGGAAAGACTTAGTAGCTTCAACATAATATTACAAAGCTCTAACAACATCCAAAGAATGCAATGATTTCTCCTTAGAATTCTTAGGATTAGGACATAATGAAGGAACCACAATTTCTCTACTAATATTGTTAGAATACACAACCTTAGGAAAAAATTCAAAAGAAGTTCGCAACACCGCCTTATCCTGATGAAAAATCAGAAAAGGAGACTCACAAGAAAGAGCAGATAATTCAGAGACTCTTCTGGCAGAAGAGATGGCCAAAAGAAACAAAACTTTCCAAGAAAGAAGTTTAATGTCCAAATGAATGCATGGGTTCAAAAGGAGGAGCTAGAAGAGCCCCCAGAACCAAATTCAAACTCCAAGGAGGAGAAATTGACTGAATGACAGGTTTTATACGAACCAAGTCTTGTACAAAACAATGAATATCAGGAAGATTAGCAATCTTTCTGTGAAAAAGAACAGAAAGGGCAGAGATTTGTCCTGTCAAGGAACTTGCGGACAAACCTTTATCTAAACCATCCTGAAGAAACTGTAAAAAAAATTCTCGGAATTCTAAAAGAATGCCAGGAAAAATGATGAGAAGACACTAAGAAATATAAGTCTTCCAGACTCTATAATATATCTATCTAGATACAGATTTACGAGCCTGTAACATAGTATTAATCACAGAGTCAGAGAAACCTCTTTGACCAAGAATCAAGCGTTCAATCTCCATACCCTTAAATTTAAAGATTTGAGATCCTGATGGAAAAAAGGACCTTGCGACAGAAGGTCTGGTCTTAACGGAAGAGCCCACGGTTGGCAAGAGGCCATCCGAAAAAGAATCCGTCCATGCTGGAGCTACCAGCAGAACAAACGAGCATTCCTTCAGAATCTTGGAGATTACTCTTGGAAGAAGAACTAGAGGCGGAGAGATATAGGCAGGATGATACTTCCAAGGAAGTGATAATGCATTCACTGCCTCCGCCTGAGGATCCCGGGGTCTGAACAGATACCTGGGAAGATTCTTGTTTAGATGAGAAACCATCAGATCTATTTCTGGAAGTTCCCACATTTGAACAATCTGAAGAAATACCTCTGGGTGAAGAGACCATTCGCCCGGATACAACGTTTGGCGACTGAGATAATCCGCTTCCTAATTGTCTATACCTGGGAAATGAACCGCAGAGATTAGACAGGAGCTGGATTCCGCCCAAACCAGAATTCGAGATACTTCTTTCATAGCCAGAGGACTGTGAGTCCCTCCTTGATGATTGATGTATGCCATAGTTGTGACATTGACTGTCTGAAAACAAATGAACGACTCTCTCTTCAGAAGAGGCCAAGACTGAAGAGCTCTGAAAATTGCACGGAGTTCCAAAATATTGATCGGTAATCTCACCTCCTGAGATTCCCAAACCCCTTGTGCTGTCAGAGACCCCCACACAGCTCCCCAACCTGTAAGACTTGCATCTGTTGAAATTACAGTCCAGGTCGGAAGAACAAAAGAAGCCCCCTGAACTAAACGATGGTGATCTGTCCACCACGTCAGAGAGTGTCGTACAATCGGTTTTAAATATATTAATTGAGATATCTTTGTGTAATCCCTACACCATTGGTTCAGCATACAGAGCTGAAGAGGTCGCATGTGAAAATGAGCAAAGGAGATCGCGTCCGATGCAGCAGTCATAAGACCTAAAATTTCCATGCATAAGGCTACCAAAGGGAATGATTGTGACTGAAGGTTTTGACAAGCTGATATCAATGTTAGACTTCTCTTGTCTGACAAAGACAGAGTCATAGACACTGAATCTACCTGGAAACCTAAAAAGGTTACCCTTGTCTGAGGAATCAATGAACTTTTTGGTAAATTGATCCTCCAACCATGATCTTGAAGAAACAACACAAGTCGATTCGTATGAGATTCTGTAAAATGTGAAGACTGAGCAAGTACCAAGATATCGTCCAAATAAGGAAATACCAATACCCTGTTCTCTGAATACAGACAGAAGGGCACCGAGAACCTTTGTAAAAATTCTTGGAGCTGATGCTAAGCCAAACGGTAGAGCCACAAAACTGGTAATGCTTGTCTAAAAAAGAGAATCTCAGAAACTAAAAGTGATCTGGATGAATCGGAATATGCAGATATGCATCCTGTAAATCTATTGTAGACATATAATGCCCTTGCTGAACAAAAGGCAGGATAGTCCTTACAGCTACCATCTTGAATGTTGGTATCCTTACATAACGATTCAAAATTGATAGATCCGGAACTGGTCAGAAGGAATTGACCTTCTTTGGTACAATGAAGAGATAGAATAAAACCCCAGCCCCTGTTCCAGAACTGGAACTGGCATAATTACTCCAGCCAACTCTAGATCTGAAACACATTTCAGAAATGCTTGAGCCTTTGCTGGGTTTACTGGGACACGGGAAAGAAAAAAATCTCTTTGCAGGAGGCCTTAACTTGAAGCCAATTCTGTACCCTTCTGAAACAATGTTCTGAAACCAGAGATTGTGAACGGAATTGATCCAAATTTCTTTGAAAAGAAAGTAAACTGCCCCATAACAGCTGAGCTGGAATGAGGGCCGCACCTTCATGGGGACTTAGGAGCTGGCTTTGGGTTTCTATAAGGCTTGGATATATTCCAAAGTGAAGAAGGTTTCCAAACTGATACCGCTCCTGAGGATGAAGGATCAGGCTTTTGTTCCTTGTTGTGATGAAAGGAACGAAAACAATTATTAGACCTAAATTTACCTCATTTTTTATCCTGTGGTAAAAAAGTTCCCTTCCTTCCAGTAACAGTTGAGATAAAAGAATCCAACTGAGAACCGAATAATTTATTACCCTGGAAAGAAAGGGATAGCAAAGTTGACTTAGAAGACATATCAGCATTCCAAGTTTTAAGCCATAAAGCTCTTCTAGCTAAAATAGTTAGAGACATATACCTGACATCAATTCTAATGATATCAAAGATGGCATCACAAATAAAATAATTAGCATGTTATAGAATAATAATGCTATGAGAATTATGATCTGTTACTTGTTGCGCTAAAGCTTCTAACCAAAAAGTTGAAGCTGCAGCAACATCCGCTAAAAATATAGCAGGAGTAGAGACAGCCCCATTAACCTTAGGGATTTGTCCCAAACTCTAATCTGTCAGATGGCACAGGATATAATTGCTTAAAACGTTTTAAAAGGAGTAAACCAAATTATTCCATTCCCTGGAAATTACTTCAGAAATAGCATCAGGGACAGGAAACACTTCTGGAATAACTACAGGAGATTTAAAAACCTTATTTAAACGTTTAATTTTAGTATCAAGAGGACCAGAATCCTCTATTTCTAATGCAATTAATACTTCTTTAAATAAAGAACGAATAAATTCCATCTTGAACAAATACAAAGATTTATCAGCATCAACCTCTGAGACAGAAACCTCTGAACCAGAAGAACCATTATCAGTATCAGAATGATGATGTTCATTTAAAAATTCATCTGAAAAAAGAGAAGTTTTAAAAGACTTTTATGTATACTAGAAGGAGAAATAACAGACATAGCCTTCTTAATGGATTTAGAAACAAAATCTCTTATGTTATCAGGAACACTCTGAGTATTAGATGTTGACGGAACAGCAACAGGTAATGTAACAGTACTAAAGGAAATTTTATCTGCATTAACAAGTTTGTCATAACATTTAATACAAACAACAGCTGAAGGAACAGATACCAAAAGTGATACACTTAGCTTTGGTAGCTCCAGCACCGGGCAGCGATTTTCCTGAAGTATCTTCTGACTCAGTTGCAACGTGGAACATCTTGCGATATGTAATAGAAAAAACAACATATAAAGCAAAATTGATCAAATTCCTTAAATGACAGTTTCAGGAATGGGAAAAAAATGCCAGTGAACAAGCTTCTAGCAACCAGAAGCAATAAATAATGAGACAAATAATGTGGAGACAAAAGTGACGCCCATATTTTTTTAGCGCCAAATAAGACGCCCACATTATTTGGCGCCTAAATGCTTTTGGCGCCAAAAATGACGCCACATCCGGAACGCCGACACTTTTGACGCAAAAGAACGTCAAAAATGATGCAACTTCCGGCGACATGTATGACGCCGGAAACAGAAAAAAATTTTGCGCCAAAAAAGTCCGGGCCAAGAATGACGCAATAAAATGAAGCATTTTCAGCCCCCGCGAGCCTAACAGCCCACAGGGAAAAAGTCAAATTTTTTAAGGTAAGAAAAAATGATTGATTCAAATGCATTATCCCAAATATGAAACTGACTGTCTGAAAATAAGGAATGTTGAACATCCTGAGTCAAGGCAAATAAATGTTTGAATACATATATTTAGAACTTTATAAAAAAGTGCCCAACCATAGCTTAGAGTGTCACAGAAAATAAGACTTACTTACCCCAGGACACTCATCTACATGTTTGTAGAAAGCCAAACCAGTACTGAAACAAAAATCAGCAGAGGTAATGGTATATATATAAGAGTATATAGTCGATCTGAAAAGGGAGGTAAGAGATGAATCTCTACGACCGATAACAGAGAACCTATGAAATAGACCCCGTAGAAGGAGATCATTGCAATCAAATAGGCAATACTCTCCTCACATCCCTCTGACATTCACTGCACGCTGAGAGGAAAACCGGGCTACAACCTGCTGCGGAGCGCATATCAACGTAGAATCTAGCACAAACTTACTTCACCACCTCCATAGGAGGCAAAGTTTGTAAAACTGATTTGTGGGTGTGGTGAGGGGTGTATTTATAGGCATTTTAAGGTTTGGGAAACTTTGCCCCTCCTGGTAGGAATGTATATCCCATACGTCACTAGCTCATGGACTCTTGCTAATTACATGAAAGAAATGGAAGAGTTAGTTAAAGCATTTGGATAAATGGTTCAAGCCCAGGACCACGTCAAGGTCTCTTCCCTCCCGGGTCCTTATCTATAGCCATACAATGGATGCTTTCAATCACACAAACGGAGAACTACACAAGAGTGCACAGGCCTTATATAATTTCTCTAGACACATACAAAACATGAAAGGGGACTGCACTCTCAAACTGGACTGAGTACACATCCTATGACCCGGTAACAATGCACAGTCCTGGGTGCTCAACAGCACTCACAGCTGGCGACCCAGTTTTCAAGGACCCGGGCAGTTAAAAAAAACAAATTAATTAACACAACTCACAGAAAGTCTGGCACTCTCTTGCAGGCACACAGCTAAGAGTAAAAGCAAAAATGGAAGAGTTAGTTACAGCATCTGGCCAAATGGTTCAAGCCTAGGACCACGTCAAGGTCTCTTCCCTCCCGGGTCCCTATCTACAGCCATACAATGCATGCTTTCAATCTAACAAACTAGGAACTACACAAGCCTAATATAATTTCCTTAAACAAATACAAAACATGGAAATGGACTGCACTCTCAAACTGGACTAGGTACACATCCTATGACCCTGCACAAGCACAAAGCTAAGAGTAAAAGCAAAAATGGAAGAGTTAGTAACAGCATCTGGCCAAATCGTTCAAGCCCAGGACCACATCAAGGTCTCTTGTATTATTATTATTATTATTATAACTTTTTATTACAACCTCAGGGTTGATTCCAGTAAAGATATCTTTAAAAAAAAGAAAGAGGAAAATTCAGAGGAAGCCTGGGATGGAAACACTACATATAGTACTGTTGTATTTTGCACTGCAAGAAGAGGTTAAACTTAAAGGGACAGTCAACTCCAAATTTTGTATTGTTTAAAAAAAAATAGATAATCCCTTTTTTACCCGCTCCCCAGATTTGCACAGCCAACATGGCTATATTAATACACTTGTAACCTCTGTGATCACCTTGCATCTAAGCCTCTTTTGACAGTCCCCCTGATCCTATGGCTATTTATTATCTATTAACTTGCATTTTAGCCAATTAGTACAGTGTCAAGCACCACTCTATTGAAGAGAGCACAATATTATCTATAAGGCCCACATGGATTAGCAGTCTCTTGTTGTGAAAAGTTAATATCAAAAAACATGTGATAAGAGGCTGTCTACAGTGGCTTACAAACAGGTAGATATTTAGAGGTTTAAATATTATAAAGTATATTAATATAACAATGTTGGTTGTACAAAGCTGGGGAATGGGTAGTAAAGGTGTTATCTATCTTTTTAAACAATAACAATTTTGGTGTTGACTGTCGCTTAACGCACCAATGCAAACTCGCAGATAGATACATACCCAATTTTTCTCACTTTTAAAAATAAAAAAATAAAAAATAATATAATACACACCCATTTAAATGTTTTCTTTGCAATGCATGACAAAGGCTGAAGCTTTCCCAAAGGAGTTAAAGGGACATTAAACCAAAAAAAAAAATTTTTTTAATGATTCAGATAGAGGACACAATTTTTAAAAAGTTTCCAATTTACTTCTATTATCAAATTTGGTTCACTTTCGAGCTTACATTTCTGCTTTTCCACAAAGGAAAACAAGAAAACTAAGAAAATTTGATAATAGAAGTAAATTAGAAAGTTGTTTAAAATGTTATGTTTTATCTAAATCATGAAAGAAAAAAAATGGGTTTTAATGTCCCTTTAATGGGATATACACAGTATTCTGAAAGGGGCCTGTTAAGGGTCCATAACCCCATTTTCAGAATACTGTGCATATTTACCCAACCTCTGTGATGTATACACAGACATTTATCAAAGAAAAAAAAAACCTGGCTCATAATTTTTTTGGTGGGCTCCTAGACTAAGAAGACATTTGTTAAGCCTTGCCTTATCTTTTCTGTTTTGTGCTGTTACCGTGCACCGCACAGGAGTTCATGAAAGGAGAGGAAAGAGAAGAGAGACAAACACAGTAAATATTTACATAGAGACAGAACACCTACAGGTTGAAATGAAAAGTGCAGGCACAAATTTTATTACAACAATTGGCACTGCTCGTTCTGCAGACGAGCTGCATTTTCTATGATGACATTGCAGGTCGCAGCATGGTCTTCCTTGAGGGTCACCATGTTGCAACCTAAATTGCCAGAGGTTTATCTGATCTCCTCTGCTAAGGCAATTTTGGAACATATGTAAATGAACTACTTGAGTAACAATCTTATGTGGTTTAAATGTCAATTTAACCCCTTTGCAGATGTAAAACACAATTAGCAAGAAACATTTGTTTAATAATAGAATACTTTATAAAATTATAGCAATACGAATGTCTACGTATAACTTAACATCCTAATATTCCGTGGTCAAACTCATATTTCAAAAGTGTTTCTGTAAGACTTATGGTACACATAGACCAGTGTTTTTCAACCAGTGTGCCGTGGCACACTAGTGTGCCGTGAGAGATTCTCAGGTGTGCCGCGGCAGACTGACAACAGTGTGACATTTTTTACATTTTGCTTGTTTTTTATTCTGGGCCGTTTTTTAATTTTGAGTGAGATGATGACAGAGGGTAACTGCACAGCAACAGCTCGTCTCCCTGACCCGTGTACACACTTGGAAGGAACCCCCACCCACCACAACACGTGCCTAGTGCCGGCTCTACACTCAGCACCACACAACACTTCAATCCCCCATGCATGCTGGCCCAGCTTTGCTCCTCCTCCAGAACAGTTCCAGCCAGGTCATGTCACTCACGTTCCTTCTCAGCACAAGGAACATGACTGGAGGACTGGAGACTCACTAGAGAGGAAGAGGGAGGTGCTCCACAGATAACACTTTTCCCAGTGCACGGGGGGGGGGGGGATTTTCCCAGTGCGGGGGTGTCCCTCTTTCAAATTTTGAAATATTGGGAGGTATGTGACAGGCTCATCAGGCATCATTTACAACTATGACATATTGACATTCATTCACAGACAATCATTATGATTGTTTGTGAATGAATGTCAATATGCCATGTATAGTTTGTAGAAGGCATGGCATGACAGCACAGTACAGTGTGTGTATATATATCTATATATATATATATATATATATATATATATATATATATATATATATATATATACGGTATATATTTATGCTGTATTAGGCTACAATGTTTGATTTTGTAAAATTTTGGGATGGTGGTGTTCCGCAGGATTTTTTTATGTAAAAAAGTGTGCCACGGCAAAAAAAAGGTTGAAAATCACTGACATAGACTATAGTGCTATACTGCTGTACTCCCATCTAAGGCCAAATTGTCCCAAGCACAGCTGTTCCCTATCTAAAAACTGGCAAAGTATGCACCAGCAACCTGAAACACTTTCCAAAAAATATAGGCAATTTAAAAAAGAAAAAACAAAATTGATGCTTTTGCCTCGAGGTATTGCTCTTTTTAGCTGATTAAATATTTGAATTAAAATAAAAATTCATGGGAAAGTATCTCAGCTGGGCTGAAAACATGGAATAGAAAATAAAATGGCAGTAATTAAGAGAAAAAGGCAAACAAATTAAGAATTGTAAATAGAGTGTTTATCAACAGGTTTGAGCAGATCATTTCCTCTCTCATGATCTTCAGTGACTTGGCCTATTCTCTCGAACTGCAATCAGAGCTAGAGTAAATAGAAGAGAAAATGATAGGTTTCTATACGGTCATAAAAATCGGTCCTGATCTGGTTTCTAGCAGAAATAAAAGGAGTAGTATAAACATATTAGCTAGGACTCAAACAGTAGTCATTTGGCATGAACATAAAATGACAACCTTATCAGAATTACATATCTGTAAATACAATAGGGAATAACAAAAAAGAAAAAGAAGATTGGATAATGGAAGTAAATTGGAAAGTTGTTTAAAGTGATATGAGACCCAAAAAAATGTATTTTGTGATTCAGACAGAGCTCTTAATTTTCAAAAAGTTTTCAATTTACTTCTATTATCAAATGTGCTTTGTTCCCATGATATTCTGTGTTGAAGAGATACATGGGGAGTGCTCTTGCAAATGGATAACATTCTTGCAAAAAATGCTGCCATTCAGTGCTCCAGACACACTCCTGAGCTCACCTCCCTGCTTTTTAACAAAATATTTCAAGAGAGTGAAGACAATTTTGATAATAGAGATACATTAGAAAGTTGTTTAAAACTGCATGCTCTATCTGAATCATTAAAGAAAAATTTGGGTTTCATGTCTCTTTAAAATTATATGCTGTATCTAAATCATGAACATTTAATTTTGACTTTACTGCCTTCTTTTTTTTTTCTTTTTTTTTTAAGTTTTTTATTGAGGTAATTGGGTACAAGTGTTGTTTAATAAAATACAAGCAAAGGAAATTATATGCATGTACAAATGGATAGCAGAAGACAAATATATTCAGACAAGGTATACAGGTAATTCACAAAAGATACAGTGAAATAATCAATCCTACTTGAATGGATTAAACTGTGCAGAAGACAGGCATGGGTACTGTAAATTTGAATTCCTGATCATGATAGATTAGACCTCATAAGATGTTTAGCGGAATAAGTAGTGGTATGAAGTAGGTGTGTGCGTTTGAGAATCCCTACTAGAGGGATAGGGAGATTGAATGCTAAGTACACCTACTGTGTGAATAAGTGATTGGTGAGTAATTATATGGTTTAAATGTTACTGTAATATTTTAAATTGGGGTAAATCAGCAGAGAAAAGCCGCTTTAAATTGGAGGAGGAGAGGGGAGGAGGGGCAGATTAAATTATGTAGCTTTAAGTGAAGTCAATATTTATAGGATGGTATGGGGAGGACAATGCTGGTGTTTTAGAGAAGGGGTCTATGGCTATTGTTATAGTAGGGGGCAATCGTGGTTATGAACACGTGAGAAGGGAGGGGTAAAGGGTTTGTCGAGGGGAGAGGATATTATATGAAGTAAGAAGCAGGGGAGAATGTTGGGTAGGGGTTTTAGATGAGGGGAGAGTGCACAGTTATGGCTGAAAATAGTAAGTTATTAGGAAAGTGTATCTATGTGCGGCCTTATGGGTGATAACTAGTGATGCACCGAAATGGAAATTCTCGAACGAAACCAAATCCGAAAATCCAGGATGCACTTAGCCGAAAACCGAAACAGAAACCAAAAATGTATTTTTTCCCAAATTATTTTAAAATATTTTTATTTTTATTTTTTTTGCATAATTAGACTATTTTATGAATGAATCTGAATTGAAAACCTGCAAGCCAATAAAATAAAATAACCACACTTTTATTAAAAGCAACACACTAAAATTGGACAAAAATATCTTAAATAATATGCTACACAATAATTTTACCAAGAACAAAAAAAAACGATAATGCCATTTTCAGACAAAATGTTTCTGCAAACAAATTTCAGTGCCTCCCTACTTAAAACAATATTAAATATCAATATACTGTATTATTCTGTATTTAGTTCTGTGTAACAGAATCAGATTTAACAGTATTTTTTTTACCAATTATCTAAATAAAGTATAGTCCTAGAAAACTATTATTATATGAGAAACAGTAAATCAAGAAATGAACTCAAACAGCATCTCTAGGCTAGCATCAAATTTGAAATATGCTGCACAATAATTTTACCGAAAATAAAAGGCAGAAAAAACAAAAAACGAAATAGCCAAAAATGTCATTTTCAGACGAAATGTTTCTGTGGCCGAAATTTCGGTGCATCCCTAGTGATAACAGTGAGGGGAGAATAGGACTGATTGTAAATGGAGATTGTTTGGGATTATAAAGTTCAGGACAACGTTGAAATAGTAACATGAGGAAAATAAAAAAGGTATATACCTGTGGAGTATAATGAGGTTGAGTGAACTTGGTATGGTCACATGGACATGGATCCATGTTCTAACTCACACTAATATTAGGCCATATCTCAAGTAGGGGGTATGTGGGTGTTAACTAAAGTACCGTCATTAAATCTAGGGGAACTAGTGATTAGTTGGGACGTATGGTTAGGTATAGATTCAATGTGTATATTTAAAGCCATGTCTGTATAACTTTAGGTTTTATAATATGAAGTATAACAATGCAAAACTTCAAGATAACAGTAATACCAAGTGCAAACAAGAAAGGTTAAAGGCACTAGCCCTAAATATGTTAGGGACAAGAACAGCCCTGAAAGGTAAAAGGTTAAACACACAAAAGATTTAACAAGAGGGTATATAGAGTCCTATGGATGGTTATATGGGAAACATATGGAAATATATTTAATAAAATAAGTAGGACTATAGCTGTGGAGTGCAATGAAATTAAATTGACTTAAGGGTGGTCCTTCTGACATCGGACTATGACTCCAATTAGAAGTATATGAGGTTACCTATCGTACCCTCATTATGTCTAGGCAAACTAGTGATTGATTGGGACATATGATTAGCTAAGAGTACAAAGTATAAGGAGAAAGAAAAAGAGAGAGAGAGAGAGAAAGAAAGAGAGAGAGAGAGAAAGAAAGAGAGAGAGAAAGAAAGAAAGAAAGAGAGAAAGAAAGAAAGAGAGAGAAAGAAAGAGAGAGAGAGAGAAAGAAAGAGAGAGAGAGAGAAAGAAAGAGAGAGAGAAAGAAAGAGAGAGAGAAAGAAAGAGAGAGAGAAAGAAAGAGAGAGAGAAAGAAAGAAAGAGAGAAAGAAAGAGAGAGAGAAAGAAAGAAAGAGAGAAAGAAAGAAAGAGAGAAAGAAAGAGAGAGAGAAAGAAAGAGAGAGAGAAAGAAAGAGAGAGAGAAAGAAAGAGAGAGAGAAAGAAAGAGAGAGAGAGAAAGAAAGAGAGAGAGAAAGAAAGAGAGAGAGAAAGAAAGAGAGAGAGAAAGAAAGAGAGAGAGAAAGAAAGAAAGAGAGAGAGAAAGAAAGAAAGAAAGAAAGAGAGAGAGAGAGAGAGAGAGAGAGAGAGAGAGAAAAAGAGAGAGAAAGAAAGAAAAAGAGAGAGAAAGAAAGAGAGAGAAAGAAAAAGAGAGAGAGAGAGAGAGAGAGAGAGAAAGAAAGAAAAAGAGAGAGAGAAAAAGAGAGAGAGAAAACATATGCAACTATATTGGTGAGTAATACTTCTATAAGGCTAAATATGTAACCAATTATATTGTAATGAAAAAAGGATATGTTAAGTCCTGTGTAACGTTAGAAGACCAAGATATACCAGAATCTAAGATGGGAGTGTGTCCAGGTAAGACCTTTACTCTGGGATCAATGAAGAAATGCAGAGGGGGTTTAGGTGTCTTCCCTGGGATGAATTGTGTCTTTTCTTTTAGATTGTGGAGTTGATCTTCTGGGGGGTGGTTGCCACTCCGGTGCAGCAGTGTTGAGCATGTTAGAGTTCTCAGATGGCTTGTTGTTCTGAACTTGAGGATGGTAAAGGCCTAGTGATTAAAGTAGTTTCATGCCTTGATCCGGCAAAGAAATGATGTATGAGTGTTCTTCGTAGTGGAAGAATACCTTTACGGGAAAGCCCCATCTATATTTCACTTTATTTTGACGTAAACACTGGGTAAACTGTTGGATTAGTGCCTCTTAGCTAGAGTATGTGGTGACAGGTCAGGGAAGATTTGGATATTGTGGTACGGATCCTTCAAGCTCTTATTGAGGAAAGAGGCTCTAAGGAGTTTTTCTTTGAAAGTGTAGTAGTGCAGTCTGAGGATAACATCTCTGGGTGTATCTGAGGCTGAGTTTCTTGGAAGGAGGGCTATATGAGCTCTGTGAATAAGAGGATCATGATCCTGAAGGGTTCAAAGTAATTATTTGAATAGACCTAGTAAGAAGCTATATAGTTCTGCAGTGCCAATATCTTCAGGAATACCCCGTAGCCTTATATTATTGCGGTGTGACCTGTCCTCTAGGTCCGCCAGTTTTGATTCTAGATCAGATATCATTTCTGCCAGATTTTGTATGGTTTATATTAAGATTTTCATGTTTCCTTTCAAGGGTTTCTGTATGCTCTCCTAGTGATGATATATCTCTTAAGCTCGCTGACAGATGTCTTGAGATCCTGTTCAAGAGATGTGTAATGAATGTCCATTTTATCCGATAGTGCTTTGATGAAATCAAGTATAGAGGAGTGTGGGGCAGTAGGCCTGTCTGAGGGTTGATTTTGAGGTTTATGGATTCCTTTAAGTGAAGCAGTGAATTCTCTGGAACCTTCATCTGAAATCTCAGGATCATAATGTATCTTACTATTAAAGTGATCTGCTAGAGTTCTTTTAGGGTCATCCTGGAGCCAAGTAGAATGATAGGGCTAAGTTACAGATAGGGGAGGTTCATGAAGGCCTGGTTGGGTCTGGTGATTGAGTCATGAACAGTAGTAGGTGTTTAGGGAGTGGTAATGGATATCTGTAATTACCTCCAGTCTCGTAGTATGGAGCTGAAACTTCGACGCCAGGAGCACCAGCCAGAAGCTCAAAATCGGTGCCAAAGTGATGGAGGTAAGTGAGGATGGTGTTCCCCAGACTGCGTGTATGATGAGGCCTGAGGGAGGTTTTTTTCTGTCTGGACCAAGCCAGATTGCACTGTATGCAGGAGGAGGAAAGTGGCTCTGTAGATCCGGCATCAGTAGAAGGCATTCTCCACTTCACTGCTTCTGAAGATACAGAGGCGTATACCGGAGTTGTTGGCCTACAAGATCACGGCCGTTTGTGGCCTACTCTACGTTACCTCATACTTGAGCATCACAGAGAGGAAGATGGACAGGTCCGGTGCCTGTCCTGGAGACTCCTGGTGAGTTCGGTCTCTACAGCGAGTTATCAGACCAGGTGAAGGTGGGATGATCCACTATCCAGGTTTCCCGTGTCGCCTAGTCAGTTTGGTGCTTGCCGTTTAGGCCAGTCGGCTGTAGGGTGAATAAGTGCCCAAACTAGTAGGCTAAGAAAGGTCTTGAGTATTATCCCCTAGGTATATGGGGGTGTTCCAGGTGATATCTGATGGATAGGTGGGTCATGTGAGTCCTGGAAACAGGAATTAATAGTCTGTATATACAGAGCTCTGGAAAAGCATGTCCTCTCTATATTGCGTTAAGCCCCGCCCGACTTTACTGTCTCTTTAAAGATGAAGTACAGCATTCAGGTTTTATTCATCTGCTCAAATGGAAATGTTGTGGCAAAACCTACCTACATTACTTAGGTGTAGCAAAAACATAATTTATGCTTACCTGATAAATTTATTTCTCTTGTAGTGTATCCAGTCCACGGATCATCCATTACTTATGGGATATTAACTCCTCCCCAACAGGAAGTGCAAGAGGATTCACCCAGCAGAGCTGCTATATAGCTCCTCCCCTAACTGCCATTACCAGTCATTCGACCGAAAACATGCAGAGAAAGGAAAACCATAGGGTGCAGTGGTGACTGTAGTTTAATGGAAAAATTACCTGCCTTAAAGTGACAGGGCGGGCCGTGGACTGGATACACTACAAGAGAAATAAATTTATCAGGTAAGCATAAATTATGTTTTCTCTTGTTAAGTGTATCCAGTCCACGGATCATCCATTACTTATGGGATACCAATACCAAAGCTAAAGTACACGGATGACGGGAGGGACAGGCAGGCTCTTTATACGGAAGGAACCACTGCCTGAAGAACCTTTCTCCCAAAAACAGCCTCCGAAGAAGCAAAAGTGTCAAATTTGTAAAATTTGGAAAAAGTATGAAGAGAAGACCAAGTTGCAGCCTTGCAAATCTGTTCAACAGAAGCCTCATTCTTAAAGGCCCAAGTGGAAGCCACAGCTCTAGTAGAATGTGCTGTAATTCTTTCAGGAGGCTGCTGTCCAGCAGTCTCATAGGCTAACCGTATTATGCTACGAAGCCAAAAGGAGAGAGAGGTAGCCGAAGCTTTTTGACCTCTCCTCTGACCAGAATAAACGACTAACAGGGAAGACGTTTGTCGAAAATCCTTAGTTGCCTGTAGATAAAATTTCAGGGCACGGACTACATCTAGATTGTGTAGCAGACGTTCCTTTTTCGAAGAAGGATTAGGACACAAAGATGGGACCACAATCTCTTGATTGATATTCCTGTCAGTGACCACCTTAGGTAGGAACCCAGGTTTAGTACGCAGAACTACCTTGTCTGAATGAAAAATCAGATAAGGAGAATCACAATGTAAGGCAGATAACTCAGAGACTCTTCGAGCCGAGGAAATCGCCATTAAAAACAGAACTTTCCAAGATAACAACTTGATATCAATGGAATGAAGGGGTTCAAACGGAACCCCCTGTAAAACATTAAGAACTAAGTTCAAACTCCATGGTGGAGCAACAGTTTTAAACACAGGCTTGATCCTAGCTAAAGCCTGACAAAAAGCTTGAACGTCCGGAACTTCTGACAGACGTTTGTGTAAAAGAATGGACAGAGCTGAAATCTGTCCCTTTAAGGAACTAGCGGATAAACCCTTTTCTAAACCTTCTTGTAGAAAAGACAATATCCTCGGAATCCTAACCTTACTCCATGAGTAACTCTTGGATTCGCACCAATATAAGTATTTGCGCCATATCTTATGGTAAATCTTTCTGGTAACAGGCTTCCTAGCCTGTATTAAGGTATCAATAACTGACTCAGAAAAACCACGTTTTGATAAAATCAAGCGTTCAAATTTCCAAGCAGTCAGCTTCAGAGAAATTAGATTTTGATGTTTGAAGGGACCCTGGATCAGAAGGTCCTGTTTCAGAGGTAGCGACCAAGGTGGACAGGATGACATGTCCACTAGATCTGCATACCAAGTCCTGCGTGGCCATGCAGGCGCTATTAGAATCACTGATGCTCTCTCCTGTTTGATTCTGGCAATCAATCGAGGAAGCATCGGGAAGGGTGGAAACACATAAGCCATCCCGAAGGTCCAAGGTGCTGTCAAAGCATCTATCAGAACCGCTCCCGGATCCCTGGATCTGGACCCGTAACGAGGAAGCTTGGCGTTCTGTCGAGATGAGATCTATCTCTGGTTTGCCCCAACGTCGAAGTATTTGGGCAAAGACCTCCGGATGAAGTTCCCACTCCCCCGGATGAAAAGTCTGACGACTTAAGAAATCCGCCTCCCAGTTCTCCACTCCCGGGATGTGGATTGCTGACAGGTGGCAAGAGTGAGACTCTGCCCAGCGAATTATCTTTGATACTTCCATCATTGCTAGGGAGCTTCTTGTCCCTCCCTGATGGTTGATGTAAGCTACAGTCGTGATGTTGTCCGACTGAAACCTGATGAACCCCCGAGTTGTTAACTGGGGCCAAGCCAGAAGGGCATTGAGAACTGCTCTCAATTCCAGAATGTTTATTGGTAGGAGACTCTCCTCCTGATTCCATTGTCCCTGAGCCTTCAGAGAATTCCAGACAGCGCCCCAAACTAGTAGGCTGGCGTCTGTTGTTACAATTGCCCAGTCCGGCCTGCTGAATGGCATCCCCCTGGACAGATGTGGCCGAGAAAGCCACCATAGAAGAGAATTTCTGGTCTCTTGATCCAGATTCAGAGTAGGGGACAAGTCTGAGTAATCCCCATTCCACTGACTTAGCATGCACAATTGCAGCGGTCTGAGATGTAGGCGTGCAAAGGGTACTATGTCCATTGCTGCTACCATTAAGCCGATCACCTCCATGCATTGAGCTACTGACGGGTGTTGAATGGAATGAAGGACACGGCATGCATTTTGAAGCTTTGTTAACCTGTCTTCTGTCAGGTAAATCTTCATTTCTACAGAATCTATAAGAGTCCCCAAGAAGTGAACTCTTGTGAGTGGAAAGAGAGAACTCTTCTTTTCGTTCACCTTCCATCCATGCGACCTTAGAAATGCCAGTACTAACTCTGTATGAGACTTGGCAGTTTGAAAGCTTGAAGCTTGTATCAGAATGTCGTCTAGGTACGGAGCTACCGCAATTCCTCGCGGTCTTAGTACCGCCAGAAGAGCACCCAGAACCTTTGTGAAGATTCTCGGAGCCGTAGCCAATCCGAATGGAAGAGCTACAAACTGGTAATGCCTGTCTAGAAAGGCAAACCTTAGATACCGGTAATGATCTTTGTGAATCGGTATGTGAAGGTAAGCATCCTTTAAATCCACTGTGGTCATGTACTGACCCTTTTGGATCATGGGTAAAATTGTCCGAATAGTTTCCATTTTGAACGATGGAACTCTTAGGAATTTGTTTAGGATCTTTAAATCCAAGATTGGCCTGAAAGTTCCCTCTTTTTTGGGAACCACAAACAGATTTGAGTAAAACCCTTGTCCTTGTTCCGACCGCGGAACCGGATGGATCACTCCCATTAATAAAAGATCTTGTACGCAGCGTAGAAACGCCTCTTTCTTTATTTGGTTTGTTGACAACCTTGACAGATGAAATCTCCCTCTTGGGGGAGAGAATTTGAAGTCTAGAAGGTATCCCTGAGATATGATCTCTAACGCCCAGGGATCCTGGACATCTCTTGCCCAAGCCTGGGCGAAGAGAGAAAGTCTGCCCCCCACTAGATCCGTTCCCGGATCGGGGGCCCTCGATTCATGCTGTCTTAGGGGCAGCAGCAGGTTTCCTGGCCTGCTTGCCCTTGTTCCAGGACTGGTTAGGTCTCCAGCCTTGTCTGTAGCGAGCAACAGCTCCTTCCTGTTTTGGTGCAGAGGAAGTTGATGCTGCTCCTGCTTTGAAATTACGAAAGGAACGAAAATTAGACTGTCTAGCCTTAGGTTTGGCTCTGTCTTGAGGCAGGGCATGGCCTTTACCTCCTGTAATGTCAGCGATAATTTCTTTCAACCCGGGCCCGAATAAGGTCTGCCCTTTGAAAGGTATATTAAGCAATTTAGATTTAGAAGTAACGTCAGCTGACCAGGATTTTAGCCACAGTGCTCTGCGTGCCTGAATGGCGAATCCGGAATTCTTAGCCGTAAGTTTAGTTAAATGTACTACGGCATCTGAAATAAATGAGTTAGCTAACTTAAGGGCTTTAAGCTTGTGTGTAATCTCATCCAATGGAGCTGATTCAAGTGTCTCTTCCAGAGACTCAAACCAAAATGCTGCTGCAGCCGTGACAGGCGCAATGCATGCAAGAGGTTGCAATATAAAACCTTGTTGAACAAACATTTTCTTAAGGTAACCCTCTAACTTTTTATCCATTGGATCTGAAAAGGCACAGCTATCCTCCACCGGGATAGTGGTACGCTTAGCTAAAGTAGAAACTGCTCCCTCCACCTTAGGGACCGTTTGCCATAAGCCCCGTCTATTGGAAACATCTTTCTAAATATCGGAGGGGGTGAGAACGGCACACCGGGTCTATCCCACTCCTTAGTAACAATTTCAGTAAGTCTCTTAGGTATAGGAAAAACGTCAGTACTCGCCGGTACCGCAAAATATTTATCCAACCTACACATTTTCTCTGTGTTACAATCATTCAGAGCCGCTAACACCTCCCCTAGTAATACACGGAGGTTTTCCAGCTTAAATTTAAAATTTGAAATATCTGAATCCAATTTGTTTGGATCAGAACCGTCACCCGCAGAATGAAGCTCTCCGTCCTCATGTTCTGCAAATTGTGACGCAGTGTCTGACATGGCCCTAATATTATCAGCGCACTCTGTTCTCACCCCAGAGTGATCACGCTTACCTCTTAGTTCTGGTAATTTAGCCAAAACTTCAGTCATAACAGTAGCCATATCCTGTAATGTGATTTGTAATGGCCGCCCAGATGTACTCGGCGCTACAATATCACGCACCTCCCGAGCGGGAGATGCAGGTACTGACACGTGAGGCGAGTTAGTCGGCATAACTCTCCCCTCGTTGTTTGGTGAAATATGTTCAATTTGTACAGATTGACTTTTATTTAAAGTAGCATCAATACAGTTAGTACATAAATTTCTATTGGGCTCCACTTTGGCTTTAGCACATATAGCACAGATATCTTCCTCTGAATCAGACATGTTTAACACACTAGCAAATAAACTAGCAACTTGGAAATACTTTTCAAGTAATTTACTATAATATGAAAACGTACTGTGCCTATAAGAAGCACAGAAAAAGTTATGACAGTTGAAAATTAATAAACTGAAAAGTTATAGCATCAAATATTTGTAAAAAACACAATTTTAGCAAAGGATTGCTCCCATTAGCAAAGGATAACTAACCCTGATAGCAGAAAAAAAAAAAAAAATACAGAAATAAACGTTTTTTTATCACAGTCAACTACAATCTCACAGCTCTGCTGTGAGTGATTACCTCCCTCAAAACAAGTTTTGAAGACCCCTGAGTTCTGTAGAGATGAACCGGATCATGCAGGGAAGACAATAAACTTCTGACTGAATTTTTTGATGCGTAGCAAAAGCGCCAAAAAAGGCCCCTCCCCCTCACACATAACAGTGAGAGAGAACAGTAAACTGTCATAAATTAAATAAAACGACTGCCAAGTGGAAAAAAATAGTGCCCAAAACATTTTTTCACCCAGTACCTCAGAAAATTAAACGATTTTACATGCCAGCAAAAAACGTTTAACATTAATAAATTGAGTGTTATTAAAAAGCCTGTTGCTAGTCCCTGCAAATTAGGCTAAAGTTTTATGCATACAGTATAATTCCAGTGAAGTGCCATTCCCCAGAATACTGAAGTGTAAAATATACATACATGACAGCCTGATACCAGTTGCTGCTACTGCATTTAAGGCTGAGTTTACATTATATCGGTATGGCAGAATTTTCTCATCAATTCCATTGTCAGAAAATAATAAGCTGCTACATACCTCTTTGCAGATTAATCTGCCCGCTGTCCCCTGATCTGAAGTTTACCTCTCCTCAGATGGCCGAGAAACAGCAATATGATCTTAACTACTCCGGCTAAAATCATAGAAAAACTCAGGTAGATTCTTCTTCAAATTCTACCAGAGAAGGAATAACACACTCCGGTGCTATTATAAAATAACAAACTTTTGATTGAAGGTATGAAACTAAGTATAATCACCACAGTCCTCTCACACATCCTATCTATTCGTTGGGTGCAAGAGAATGACTGGTAATGGCAGTTAGGGGAGGAGCTATATAGCAGCTCTGCTGGGTGAATCCTCTTGCACTTCCTGTTGGGGAGGAGTTAATATCCCATAAGTAATGGATGATCCGTGGACTGGATACACTTAACAAGAGAAACACAAGGCATTTTTAAAATGGTGTTCTACCAGGAACTAATTAATGAGCACACCACCTGGCTTATTTTACTGACGACTCAGCTAAAGTTTAAGTGAAAAGTAAGCTAAAATTTGCAAATATATTTTCAATATTTGCTACACAAACAACCATTTATGTTAAATTATGCAGTTCATATGGATAACTTAAAAGTGATGATAAACTAAGTTTCATTCAAATAGAAATATGAAATCTTGCTTGAATATAGCAGTACCTTTACTTTATTGTAAAATTTTTCCTGAAGGGGTCAAAATGATCCGTAATTTATTATCCTCTCCCCACCACTGCCAGCCCACTTGAAACTAAAGTTTTTTTTCTCCAAAAAGTGACGTATTCCCCGCTCATCCAATGTTTGTGCGAGCCATATGGCCAAAACACAAACATTGGATGAGCATTGAATAAGTCACCCCTTGTGGTAGTGGTGGAGGCAAGGATAATAAACTACAGAGCATTTTAACTCCTTCAGGAAAAATTTTACAATGAAGATATCGTTATACATTTTATTCAAGCAGGATTTCATATTTATATTTGAATGACACAGTTTGCCATCCCTTTAAAGGGATGTTAAACAATTTGCTTCAATGTTGTAATAAAAAAGCACTAAGCAGCTAAGATGGCTGCTAAATTGGGAGCTCTGCTACTCAGAGTTACATTCCGCCTGTAATCCGTGGATTATATTGCCATCCAGCAATAATTTATATCTTATATCATAGAGGACACTTAGCTGAATGGCACTATATAAAAACTTTCTTTGCTAAGCAACACCAGGACTTCCCAAACCGGACCGCTGAGTGTCTCTGGCGGCCTCCAAGGAGAGAGATCCCAGCTCCCCCCCGGAAACCGGGTAAACAGAGTATACTGACATCCTCTGTCAAAGGTTTTTGTTTTTGATAACCCTCATATAATGGAGGAGCTACTTGTTCTGCTTCGGGACTTATTGGAGGAGCATGGAAGGAGGATATGCGAAAGGATAGACCGTATTGTAACCCCATCTACTATGCCAGTGGAGGATGCACGGCAGAGTGAGGCCCAAGCATTTGCCCCAAGGCTCTCGGACGAGGAAGAACTATCTCAGGCTGGTTCCCCTGACCTAGGACTGGGAGTATGTGCAACGGAGAGCCCAGTGCAAAATATAAGGAAACGCTTTGCGGCCTCTGTGGCCAGGCGACCAGCTCCTGTCTGTTCTGCTAAGTCTACTAGGAGTGACGCAGGTACCGGGAGAGCTGGACTGAAGAAAGACCACGCTGGGACAGCTATACATATATCGGAGGGCTGCCGCAAGGTGTACAGATCATCTACTTACCCTCCTGACTCCCGATGCCATGATCTGGATGGGGACGCTTTGGTCCTATCATATGTTCCAGTCGGCTTTGTGCGATGGTGGTCCCAGGGCCCTGAGGCCCCCTTTCCCTTGAAGGCGGTGAGATCTGGGGTTGGGTAAACTGTGAACTGAAAGACCGGGTCCCGGCAGGATCCCTCTAGCCGGACTATGTGAACTGTACCGCATAGAAACCTGCAAGGACTGAGTTCTTATGGTTGCAGGGTCTGGGGGTAGTGGGATCTATGTGACTTCTTTTATTTACTACTGTGATAGCCACGATTAGTTGCTCAAGCCCAGTATGTCCTCTGGATACTGCCAGCAATGTGCGATGCTAACTTTTGAATGTTATACTGATTTATGTTTTTCATGTACATTGCAATATTTCAGTTGTTTATTCATGTTGTACTGTACTGCAACCTCATAAGTATATTCCCTTGGATTTAATAGCACCTTGACGTTACTTTAACCCTCCTCTCAGTATACTGTTTGAATTTGGCTGAACTTGATTTATATGTGCCTCCATTGGTGGGGGTTGGTAGGGGGTTTACCCCTCACTATAGCTAATCTGCCACAAGATTTAATTAAGTAATCTAGATGGGTCCCTTTGCCTTAGTATAAATTTTGGTAGCCTTAACGTGCTGTCTGCGGCCGAGGCGGTATGTGTGGCACATAATTTTCCCTAGAGCCCTGGTAATATATTGAGATACATAGAGATCTTAGGTAATTTTTGTTTGTGCATATGGCCTAGATATATCCTAAGCTCATTAACTAGTTTGGGTGCAGGGAGAGCTTGCATAGTGTGGCAGGACCCATATCCTTCGTCCTCTGGGATGGTGTAAATCTCTACCCTAGAATTCACGGTATTCTGAGTGGCTTTTTTTTTTTCCTGAGTCCAGGGGAAGTTTACTCTGTTTGCTCTGGCATATAATTGAATACTAGCTTAGTGGCTGAATTTTGACCATAAGTAATCTCCTTTGCTTATTAATAATTTTAAATCTCTGGGGATTAAATGTTTAATTATTAAGTTCATTAGCCTTAGCATTGGGTCCATGAGTGGCCCTGTTAACATTCTCCCACTCTTCACCCCTTACCTATATCTAACATCCGGGGTCCAAAAGTGACTGCAAACTCTTAGTCGAGGTATACTTTATTTCTAATTTTTATGGGGGACTTGTTGATATAATGTTTTAAAGTGTTATATGTTCTGATGTGAATGTTATGGACACATACAGGCCTACTTCTTGTTACCTAGAATCTTTGCATGAAAGTCAGGCCGTAGGACTACCACCTGTTACTTTATTTTCTGTTGTCCAAATGAAAATGTATATATCTAAAAAAGAGGTGCCACGCATGGCCTTATATATTTCCTACTGTCAAGGATGTAATACTGTTTATGGACTCTAAGACATGCCTTCTGTATTGGATATTTGAGAAGTGATGTATGTTGTTAGGCGTGTTGCCATGACAATTACATGAGTATGTTATGTATGTCATTGCTACCTCAATAAAAACTATTTCTAAAAAAAAAAAAAAAAAAGCACTAAGCAGTTGCTTATACTTAAAAGTTTTAGATGTATACTGATGTCTACAAATGCCTTGTTGTGTAATGGGTCTTTTCATATGCAGTGGAGGTGGGGGAGTGTATACTCTGTTTTCCAGCCACTTTCAGTGGGTGTCCCAGTCTAACATCATCAACAGTGCTAAACTGGGAGCTTGTAAGTACGTTTTTAAGAAGGTTTTATACTGGATTTTTAGATCAGTTTCCGTGCATATTCTTCTTTATAGTAGTGTCTATTACATGCAGTTATATGAAAATTGGTGTATACTGTCCCTTTAATAGAAATCATTGCAATATGTATTATTTTCTATTTAAATAGATTTTACCTTTTATTTTATTTTTTTATACTACGTTTCCTATCACAGCCCTACATGGAGGCGGCAGCCTTTGCAGGAAGGTTCATCTTTACCTGACGTCATAAAACTTCTAGGATAGTGAATAGACAAGATAACAAGAATCAGATTTGCTCATGCCCAGAACTGACAGAATGAAAACTTGGGTTTTGAAAATCACACTGATAATCTCTATGTGCTAATTTTGCAAGAAAACAAGTAAGTTATTTGTTGTTTTTTTACAGAATCTTTTTATATTTACTTTGATTTAACATATTTGTTTTTACCAAAGGAGCACTGTTTAATATCCCTTGAAGTAACATTTGAAACTAACATGTTATAATATTGTATTACACTGGCTACTTCATAATGACACCCAGCTGGCAACATGTTCTGTAGAGAACACCAGATTAAGGGGCATATTTATCAAGCTCCATATGGAGCTTGATGCCCCGTGTTTCTGGCGAGCCTGCAAAGACCGGAGCAGGCGGACAGACATCGCCGCATTACAACCCGATCGAGTACAATCGTGTGAGCTGCTGGTGCAATGCTGAATACGGCGAGCGTATTGCTCGCCGTATTCAGCGAGGTCTGGCGGACCTGATCCGCAGTGTCGGATCAGGTCCACCAGACCTTGATAAATATGCCCCTAAGTATCTTATATAATAAAAGGGCAGGTATGTTTGTTTGAGAGAGCAAAAGAGAGCAAAAGAGAGGGGGGGGGAGAGAGAGCAAAAGAGAGGGGGGAGAGAGAGCAAAAGAGAGGGGGGGAGAGAGAGCAAAAGAGAGGGGGGGAGAGAGAGCAAAAGAGAGGGGGGGGAGAGAGAGCAAAAGAGAGGGGGGGAGAGAGAGCAAAAGAGAGGGGGGGGAGAGAGCAAAAGAGAGGGGGGGAGAGAGCAAAAGAGAGGGGGGGGAGAGAGCAAAAGAGAGGGGGGAGAGAGAGCAAAAGAGCACAAAAGAGAGGGAAGAGAGAGAGAGCAAAAGAGAGGGGGGAGAGAGAGCAAAAGAGAGGGGGGAGAGAGAGCAAAAGAGAGGGGGAGAGAGAGAGCAAAAGAGCACAAAAGAGAGCAAAAGAGCACAAAAGAGAGCAAAAGAGCACAAAAGAGAGGGAAGAGAGAGAGAGCAAAAGAGAGGAGGAGAGAGCAAAAGAGAGGGGGGGAGAGAGAGCAAAAGAGAGGGGGGGGAGAGAGAGCAAAAGAGAGGGGGGGAGAGAGAGCAAAAGAGAGGGGGAGAGAGAGAGCAAAAGAGAGGGGGAGAGAGAGAGCAAAAGAGCACAAAAGAGAGGGAAGAGAGAGAGCAAAAGAGGAGGACAGACAGCAAAAGAGAGGGGGAAGAGAGAGAGCAAGGGGTGGGACCGCTGTACTACAAAAAATGGCCCATGGGCTTTAGGACTAGTTTTATAATCAATTGATTCAGCAAAAAAATCACATTGATAATGTTTTGCTTTAAGGCATGCCAATAGATGAGATGCAGATTAAATATAAATCCTTGATTAAGCAAAACCATGTTCATTGCAATGTCAGATGCTTTCTCAGGATTAACATTCAGAATTGCTTAGGTCTTTCAATCAGGTTTTGTAGTAAGATTAGTGAATGCCACAATCTTAAAATAGGCGTTTTAAAAAAATATTAAAAAAAACTGCCACTGGAGTAGATTATTTTGACACAGACAACCCCTGCACTGTTTGCCTGCATATATTAGACTAGCTAAAAGGATTGTGATTCCTGCTGAATATGCTGATTGGCTCATCTGCATGTACCCTTTTGTTGAGGCAGTGCAGGACACACTCCTTGCAGTTTTTTTTTTTAATCTTACGTAAACTGTGATATTTTTCTTAAAAAAAAAAAAATAAATATATTAATAAACTAATAATTAAATGAAAGAAATAATGCTTAACCCCTTGATAATACACTTGTTGTTCCTTTGCAAAGTCAACATTGCCTCAGCTGCCTTTCTTTGTCCTCTGAATGCATGCTCCATAAAGGAAGACATTTTCAAGGGAAGCAACAACAGGGGCTAAAATTATCTCTTCAACATTGTACGCCACAACTAAGGTTGTAGAAGACTTAAAGGAACATTAAACCAGGGCTTAGCAAACCCAGGTGCCAGGGAGCCACTGTTGCCTTAAAATTAGGACCTGGCACCTTGGTCTAGAGCTCCCAAGACACTTATTGGTGGCCCCCACTTCCCCCACCATCCCCAGCTAAAAAAAAAAAAACTTGGTGTGGCTGGATTGTTTCTAGGCCTTGCAGCTTTGAAAAAATACAAATCCAACTTTGGCCAAGATCTCCTCTAATACATCCTGTGAAGCTTCACAAGCGGGAGAGAGGGAGTATCGCTTGATTTCACACACAATGCTGGCTAGAGGTGCTAGTAACATGGCAGACTGACTAAGGGCTAGATTTATTAAAGCTGAGGCAGACAGGGGCGCGTCTATACGCCTCAGCTCGCCTGTGGCGGGGCGAAATTACCTGCAGGTATTCGCCATTGCACACGAGCGCAATTTTGCGCTCGCGTGCAATCCCGCCCCCTGCCCGCGCTCAGCCAATCACGCGCGGACAGGAGCTGTCAATCTCCTCGGTCTGACTAGACCAAGGAGATTGAATTTCGCCACATTAGAGGTGGTGAAGAGGTTAGGGAAGCTGCGGTCTGGTGACCGCTGTTTGATAAATGACGGCGAGCAAGTTCTTGTGAGAACTTGCAGCCGTAAGGCTTTAATAAATCTAGCCCTAAGGGTCAAGCCACTAGGAGTGTGTGAGCATATATGTAGATCTGCTCTGCAATGCAACAAAAAGCAAAGTGATTGCCAAAAGCTGCTGGCTCCTAGATTTTGAATAATTTTGTTGAGACTTGCATTTACTGTAGTTATAAGCAACATTTTATGCAGGCAAACAATTTCTGATATTGGTTAGGACAGCCCAAAGGAAGATTAGTTTATCACTGTAAATGACACCTTTGTGATGCATTCAGCTTCAAACCCTGCTATTAAAGAACCGCTCAATAACTGCAAAAACAAAATAATAGAAGCTGTGCATAGTGCAGTTAAGAAACAATACCTGAAGCATAATATGAAAACATTTAAATGTTAAGTGTTTATAAAATTTACTTTTAATTTGCCCTGTGTTCCACTATTGCGCCACAATACCGCTCCTGTCCTGAAGAGGCTGTTCCTCATCGTGATGGACAATCAGATCAGCGCTAATTAGCATTATTTTTCTAATTGTGCAATATTATGTGATAATTTTTATATTTATTATAGTATCGATCACACTCCGGCTTTACCTGCAACTTGACCCAGAGGTGTCAGCATATGTATATATATGTGCACTGCTTCACCACAGAAGCGCAGTCCCATTTACATGTGAAATCACCAGTTCCTATTGGGCATGCGTAGTGGAGGAAAACTGCATATATACTTATATGCAGTTTTATTTGCAAACATCAGCATTGTGAACCGGGAGGACGAGGAAACCATAACAAAAAATTCAAAACAATTGTTCTCATCAGGTGTAGATACAATTTGCAATTGACATGCATTGCCTATTTTGCAGTTAACTCTCCTAAAAATGGGATCAACCATGCAGGTTGTTTCACTGAATATGTATATCTAAGTACTATACTCTAATCACTGAGAAATTGTTTTATCTTCACTCCCTAACTGGGAGCTAAACTTCTCACACACTTCTCGGTGAAATATGATTCTTTACAAATAAAACAACAGTTTCTCTGCAGATCTCATAACTTAGTAGTGCAGCTTTAGTGAGCCAGGCATGTCAGTTAGTGACTTCCTGCTGTAGACAGTTAGGGAGTGAGGAGAAAACAATAGCTCAGTGATTAGAGTATAGTACTTAGATATACAAATTTAGTGAAATACCCTGCATGGTTTATCCCATCTTTAGGAGAGTAAGCTGCAAAATAGGTAATGCTTTTCAATTGCAAATTTTATCTACACCTAATGCTTTATTTAAATAGCCTAAAATAATTTTGGAGTATAATGCCTTTCTGGGGAATGCATGCACTGTTTTTCCAGCCCCTTTCAGTGGGTGTCCCAGCCTAACCTCATCAACAGTGCTAAACTGGGTGCTTCTAAGTAAGAACATCTGGGGGTGTTTTTGTAACAATGTATAGTTTTGCTTATTTTTTAATAACATTGTGATGATTTTCAGACTCCTAACCAAGCCCCACAGTGCCAGATGTATACACACGTTTACAGACTCCTGCTGGCTCCTGTTTAAGTTATCTGTCTTTTCATATTCAGGGGAGGGGTGAGGGTGTCTGATGCTCTTGTTTTTTTAGCCCCTTTTATTGGGTGTCCCAGTCAACCTCATCATCAGTGCTAAACTAGGAGCGTCTAAGTAAGTATTCTTCTTTATAGTAGTGTCCATTACATGCAGTTATTAGAAAATTGGTGTGCATTGTCCCTTTAAATTTTGAGAATATGGGTTATCAATGCTGCCATTCATGACAAGCAAATTCATTGTCTGAAAGAACAGTGACAACACTAGCTGGCTTAGGTGTGGCTATTACTAAAGGACACCTAGCCAGAAATCAATGTGTGTTAGTGCTTGCATAAGGGCTGTCTCAGTTTTTTTTATCTCTGTAAGGCTATACATCTATTATAAATAAATTATATTTTGTTATAGAAAATAGAAACACATTTGGATCTTTGTCATGTTAATGTTATGGGGAAAATAATCGAAAAAATTCTTTACTAATGCAAATGAGAAGGGGTCGTTAAGGCGCACTACACAATAGTTAAAGGGACATGAAACCCAAGTTTTTTTCTATCATAATTTAGAAAGAGCATGCATTTTTAAACAGCTTTCTAATTTACTTACATTATCTAATTTGCTTAATTATCTTGATATCCTTTACTGAAAAGCATATCTAGATAGGCTCAGTAGCTGATTGGTGGCTGCACATAGATGGCTTGTGTGATTGGCTCACCCATGTGCTTTGCTATTTCTTCAACAAAGGATATCTACAGAATGAAGGAAATTAGATAATAGAAGTAAAATGGAATGTTGTTTAAAATTGTATTCTCTTTCTGAATCAGAAAAGAAAAAAAAAATGTGGGTTTCATGTCCCTTTAAACCACAAACATGTTCATGCCACATCCATGGGTCAGGGTCACAATTAGTTATGGGTGGGCATAAAAAAAAGAAAATTATAAAACACTTATTTGTCAACAAGATGCATTTCACATTGCCATGCAACTCCCGGTTTGTATTTAAAGCCCATTTACAGAAACTCCAGAGTCAGCGGCACACTTGTATCAGTGTTAGCTGCTGCATGGACACAACAAAGCACTACTGCACATTGGGACATTCGTGTAATAACACAATTCTTTAACAAATGCATTTTATTATTCCACTAACACATCCCTTTAAAATAAATACAGCATGTAGTGGGTCTAACCTCTATGTGTAAAGTATTTAAATGTCATTTTGCAATTCTTTACTTACATGTGACATAAAATTACATAATTGAGTACAATATCACTCTCCTAAATAGCAAACCAGTGTTGTGAAAAAGATGGCAAATCTGTAGCAGTGCTTTCTGCTTACTTTGCATTTCCAAGCACAACCATCCCCCAGGTAACTCATTTAAAGCAATTCATATCATGCTACCTAAGCACTTCCTCCTTTTATTTTTTTCAGTATGATACATATTGTTTTCTTATATCACTTAGTGAGCTTTTCAACTATTAAACAAAAGCTGCAGTGGCCTCTGGGGAAGCATTCAACATAACAGTCACACAATTAGTACTCAAAAACTGTTAATATCATGAAGTAATTTTGCTTTTTAAGTCATTTCAAAAAGGTCAATGAATACAGTCTGGCCCTGTTCAGTAGCTATGCTTCACATTTTGTGAGTGAAAATGTATTTACAGGATAAACAGCTTTCATCATATATAGGTTTATCACACTAAGATCTAGTACCACTGTGGACTGGTGCACAGCATAATGATAGATCACAGAAAATGTTGCCAGCTACATGGCATTATAAAGTAACAATGTGGGGGCAGTCTAATACTTTGCACAAATATATACAGCATTTGTTAGAGGAACAAAACCCTTTATCCAAACTGCTAGATATCAGAATATTTGTATATTTGCATCTGTAAAATGGAACAGCTTGGAGAGGTGATGGGACCAATTGTATATAATATCTTATATAATTTCAGGCAGGGGTGCTCAGACTTCAGTGGGCTACTTTTTGTAAATTATGCCACTAAGATCTACTTATGCCAGAGTTAAGAAAATTGTGCATGTAGCATGCTCCAAATGTTATGGAAAATCAGGGTGTTTTTCGCATGAATAGTACACAGGGTTAATGAATTCCCACAATAGCAGTTACGAAGTCCAAAGCTATGGACAAAACACTATTATGTGGAGTTTTTAACAGAATTTTGCCTTATGTTTATCAACCCTGTTCCATTTTAATTTGTGCTGGCTGACATTTCACAATTAATAAGAATACTTTACGCATCTGAGGTGCAATGTTAAATAATTTATTAACTGCGGCACATTTCAATAAATTAATTTTGAGAAAAACAAAAACAAAAAAACAGAGTTAAAGAGGGGATATATTTAAGGTCCAGTGTGTGTGTAGACCCCAAAGAAGCCTGTTTATATTTTAAATTTACCAACCCTTTTTTATTTGAAATTTTTATTAATAAAATGTTGATGGAAGGTTAGCCTGGCTAAGGGAAATTTCAGTAATACTGGAAGTAGCAATTCAAGGACAAAGCCAGGCAGGCCAAGTCAACACAAATCAAGCAGCAGAAGTACCAAGTCGTGATCAAAAAATCAATAACAGGAGTGAGCTAAAATAGCGCTTATGTGCAATGCTGAATTCCGGCAGCAGAATTCAGCCCGCCAGAGGCAAGCTGCAATGGAGCTCCTGTCTGCCTCAGCTTCATAAATCGACCCCTGTGTGGGTGGATAAAGGAACAGTCCAAGTTACTGTAATAGATCGATCTTGTATTCGGACAAGTGTAATAGATTAAAACGGATACTGTCCAGAGCAAATTTATAAAGCAGATGAAACAGGGCTCTGTTACAGAATACTTTAAGATACAAAAAAAACAGATAAGCAAAAGGCAGAGGATTACAAGCAGATGAAGGATTGTGTGACAAAAACTGAAAAGTCAAAGTCCTTGCAATGCTTTCACCACAAAAATATGAACACGCTAGCCATTATTTACAAGAGCAAAAATGCTTGAATAACAGAGATATTATAAGAATGGTTTCATAAGCATTTTGTGGCATCTGTTCAGGCACTTATAAGGCAGCTTAAAAGGACGGTAATATAAAATGATTAATCTATAATTACATATATATATATATATATATTCAGATAGACTATACAATTGTCTATCTGATGAAGGAGCATGACCCCTAAACATAATATTATTAAATTGACATTCTTGTTCATACGGTGAGTGCCTTTGCCTATTTCTATTGAAGTGTGTATGTTACCTGCTGATTTGTGCTTTTTGATAGTGTACCAACCACTACTTGCATAACACACACACATATATATATATATATATATATATATATATATATATATATATATATATATATATATATATATATATATATATATATATATATATATAAATGATGAGCTTTTTAATTCAGGTTAGAAATGAAAGTGCAGAACACTGTTATATTCCACACAGCCATTGGCTGCACACTCTAGTGGCCTATTTATAAATATCCCTAATTTACCACAGCAAAGAAGGTAACCTAAGTTACAACATGGCAGCTCCCATTGTTTTTCTATAAATGTTACTTATTTTGTCAATATTTGGACAGCTAATGAAACTTTAAAAAATACATCTACATGTTATTCTCAGTCTAACCTTATCTTTGAATGCTTCACTCTGTCTAGCATTTATTTAGTGTTTAATGTCCCTTTAATTTTGAACCAAAGGTAGTACTTCCTGACAACTGACCTGCTCCTCTTCTCATAGAAACGGATACCAGCAAAGATCAAAGAAAGCTACTACCCAAGAACACCACCTCAAAAATACAGCTGCTAGACAAGGGAATATTTTCCACTTTCGAGATGAATTACAAAAAAAGCCCTAGTGAATAAGACTATGGAAGATAGTGCAACTGTGAGCAAAGTGGTGAAGGACCTCAGTTTCAATGATGTGTTCAAATTGGAAGAAATGGCATGGAATGCTGCAACACCAACCACCATTGACCTAAAAGCAGCTTTCAAACTAGTCACCCTCCCTGGTGGAGATAATTATGAAGATGACAAGACGGGGGAATCAGAAGTCGTCTACAAGGCTCTACTGGAGTTGGCAATAGGTGGACACCAATGACCAGTATCCAACTTACAAAAAATGCCTGACAAAGAGAATGCTTAACATGCTGTACAAAAAAAAACCCAATATCTCCAAAGCTTCCACCACAGCCCTAAGTGAGGATAAAGATTAACCACCTCCAAAGGCAGCTGAAACAGTTCAACTAGGGGAACTTGGGCTGAGTTGGCTAGAACACAGGAGGTAGATTGCATAAAAATTATTCAGCTGCAGTCCATCAACTTAGAAAAACGGAAGAAAAGGGAAGGCATGAAACAATTGTCTAACACATAATTTTCCCAAAGGTGAGCTGTCGTGTCGTTGTGCAAGACATAGAAATATGTTTTTTGTAAAGCCAAAACCTTACTTATAGAGCATGGTTTTTCTAATTCAGCCAAACATGCAGCAATGTTTTCCTTGTGCTCTTTTCATTTACATAACAATATATGACTTGACTGTATATTGTATATATAGTATTTGCTACAGCACTTAAAGGGGCATTAAGGGGACATGAAACCATAATTTAGAAAAAAACATGCAAATTTTGCTTCATTCTCTTGATATCCTTTGCTGAAACGCATATAGAGATAGGCTCAGTAGCTGCTGATTGGTGGCTGCACATAGATGCCTCATTTGATTGGCTCACCCATGTGCATTGCTATTTCTTCAACAACAGATATCTGAAGAATAAAGCAAATTGGATAATAGAAGTAAATTGGAATGTTGTTTAAAATTGCATTCTCTATCTGAATCAAATTGATTAAATTTGTCCCTTAAGTGATACATTGTGTCGTTGTTAACATTAATTCAAATGAGAATAAATAACAGCAAATGCTGAAAATAGATTTTTAATTGAACATACGTGCATGTGGTAAAATAGGGTGAATGGTAAGTTGATGTTGTGTGACACATGGGTAGCTTGTTGATATTTTCCAAATTCCTCTTTACAATGCAAACTCATGAGCAATGTGAGTGGATGTTTTGGTGTGTTAGTGAGTCACTGTTGTACTGTAATGTATTAGTCATTTTATTGAACAGAACCTCAGAGATTTCATTAATAAAACATTGCAGTTTTCTACTAAAGATAGTAAAGAGAATTATACATTCAAAATCATCGGGCTACAACCAGTGACAGCTTTAAATATCTGCCCTCAAAGAATTTACATGTGGTCTTGCTACAGGCTGCTATAACAATTAATGGTATTTGGAGAACATTACACCAAAACAAATATTTACACTCTCGTCAAATGTCAATACCAGTGAATAACTTAATTTTATGATACTTGTTTGCTTTGGAATAGCATATAAAAACAGATCTCAAAAAATGAACCACTTCCTTATGAATGAATTACCATAAAATATATCCCTAAAACCTTCTGTTTGATCAATATTTATCACTATGGTGATGATGAAAAGAGAAAATTTAAGCCAATATTAAATACTTTTTTGGCACTTTGTCAAATTATTTTCACTTTCAATCACGTACATTTCACCTGTTTTACAGGCTTTTATTGGTTAATGTTCTTGCAGATGCTCACTTTATACATTTATAAATCACATTGTATGTTGGATTAAAACACATCTTAATTCCACCTGTGAAAATGCTTTAAAATCCATTCTAAAGAATTAACATTCTGTGCTTGCCAACAACAACAAAAAGACAAACCTAAAGCAAAAATAATCTGTTTTAATAAATAAAGTTAATCATGGGTAGAGATTCCATGGAACCCTGACAATAGTATTACTTTCAGTATTAAATGAAATAGGGAATGAATGTGTCTACATCCTTGTATCTGCAACATTCATGTATTTTTTTATCATGCAGCTTAAAGAGCTTTCTACTAAAGGATTGCAAAGCAAATGTGTTATTGTATTTTAAAATCCATGCAATTGCCAAATTCTATGTAATAAAACATAAAGACCAAGGCAAGAATAAAGCAGTACAGTATGCAACATCAGTTACAGGAGAAGCAAGTTGTACTTGCATTTAGCAATCTGTAAAGTTACCTCTGACACAAATGCTAAATTCTAGAAATAGCAAAATGTCACTGAACACACACACTTGGAAACTAATACCTAACCAAAAGTTGGATCCCAGATTATTAAACAGAATACGATTAAAATGAAAGCAGATTTTAATAAAGTGTATTTAAATAATCTATCTTACTGCGACAAGTAGAATCACCAGCGTTAATGAAAAAAATTGAATCTCCCACGTAAAACCTGTCATGATCATATCAGTCTTAACTCTCATATGTGCTGTTCAAAGGTGATAAATGTACTAACTACACCACTCCCTGTTACTTATAGATGTTGTCATATTCATCTCATATTTCCCTGTGGCAGTCAATCAAGTACAATCATGCTCGTTTTAAGGTGTGACAGTAAAAGTTAAATTATGCAGTCTAGCTATGTAGATGATAACTTTTTCCCCAAAGTTAAGCAGTATATATATACATGCAAAATAATTAAAAATCTGAATTAAAGTTCCAGAAGCCATGGTCCCTGGCTTTGTCCGGGACTGTCTTACTACATTTTTTTCAATTTTATAAGTCTAAAGTGAAGCATTGTAAACAATGAAAGTTAGCAATCTTAGACAAATTAAAAAACGGTCATGAGTGCTTTTCCATAGTTATGTTCTGAGTCAATATTACAAAGCTGTGACAGAGTTGGATTTTTACTAACTCCTATTGACATTTGTATTGGTTTTTGAGAAACTGGAAAGCACAGTTAATTTGACCAACATTCTTTGAAATCACTGAAATTCTTACCTGTATCTTGACGAAATTGTGTAAGGGTTGCTATATCAATTATATATGGAGCTAATTTAGGATCGATCGTTCCAAGAGATATGCTGTTACTATTTCCCAGAACACGAGGGCCCTTTTGCTGCTGATGAGATGCCAAAGATTGTTCTATATAGCTGCTCACCATACTACTATAAGGTCTCCATGTTGAATGTTCATCTTGCCATTCCCACACAGCAACAGCTAGAGATCCGGGATTATATTGATTATTCATCCCTGAAAGTCCAGACTGGCCAGCATGCCCACCGCCTGAAGGTGAAGCTGTTGCCATTTTGATTATTCAGACCTTTTTTTTTATTTTTGGTGGGGGGGTTCAAGATTCAATATTTAATGAATAATTAACTTTAATCTTTCTTGAGTCTTTCTTGAGTTCCAATGTTCTTGGCAGACTTCATCTTTTAATCCTAAAGAAAAAAAAATAAATAGATATTGAATTAGAAATATTTTGCTGACCAGCAGACGACCGTTTTCTTACACATTTTGAATATCACAAATTAAATGATGATTGTACAGGGCTTTACAAACCCCAGGAACCACAATACCTAGAACAAAATAAATATTTTTTCTGGTTCCATATTGTTGTCGTCAATATCTATTTTCAAAGCAAGGGCTTAATAAAGGATGCAACAAATTTGTTCAGGAGTTTTTTTTTCTCTGCCTTGCCTGTTCAGGCAACTCGTGCAGTGCCATTACTAATTTCTCAGGTACCAAAGGCCTATTTCAGTGAGTGCAGCCATAGGCACACCTGCACTTGTCACAGTCACTACAAATAGTTCAGAGGTTCAACTTAGTCAGTGGGCAGTATAGTGGTAGCCCAAGGCTCACAAACGCAGAGGCCAGAACACTTTTTTTTAAAGCAGCACAGCGTCATGGTGCATGGAATGGTCCAGCCCTAGCGCAATCATTTGTATACAATGGTTAAAAATAAGTTAAAACTGTAATTTTGTTAACACAATTTACACGGTTTAGGAAGAAAAAAAAAAAAGCAGTTCAGGACTATAGCTCATGAAGAGCCTGGAATGTATGCTCCCGGTCTCTTTTGCTACAGGCAATGAAAGACAGATGTAAAGAAGCTTCTATTCTGATCTAAGCAATTAATGTGAAAACTGTTTTGGGATCAGATTCATATCACTATGCTTATCAAATCAATTTGTTCGCTAGGTGTCCTTTGTTGAAGATAATATCTAGGTAGGCACGGGAGCATGCATGTGTCTTAAAGGGACACTGTACCTAAAAATTTTCTTTCATGATTCAGATAGAACATGCAATTTTAAGCAACTTTCTAATTTACTACTATTATCAAATCTTCTTTATTCTCTTGGTATCTTTATTTGAAATGCAAGAATGTAAGTTTAGATGCCGGCCCATTTTTGGAGAACAACCTAGGTTGTCCTTGCTGATTGGTGGATAAATTCATCCACCAATCAAAAACTGCTGTCCAGAGTGCTGAACCAAGAAAAAAGCTTAGATGCCTTCTTTTTCATATAAAGATAGCAAGAGAACAAAGAAAAAATGATAATAGGAGTAAATTAGAAAGTTGCTTAAAATTGCATGCTCTATCTGAATCACAAAAGAAAAATTTTGGGTACAGTGTCCCTTTAAGCGCTACATAGCAGCAGTGGTTGCATCAATGTATAATATTGTTATAATCCTTGTTACAAACACTGCAGCAATATAGCGCTCAAAACGCATACACACTCCTGAGCCTACTTAGGTATGCTATTCAACAAAGGATATAAAGAGAAAAATGTAAATTTGATAACAAGTATATTAAAACTTTTTTTTTCTTAAAAAAAAAAAGCATTCTCTTTTTGAAGTATTTAAGTATGAGGAAGGTATTCCTGCCTCTCTGTTTTCAGTGGAAAGTTACAGCAAAAGCTGGCAAAATAAGTAATCAAATCAGTGTTCTCCCCAGGGACATTTAGAGGGCGTATCACCTGGCTACTTTTACTAGCCACCCGGCTAAAATGTAAGCCAATATTAATCTAACATAAATTAATATTAAATGTGTTTAATGTTTGTTGCTCAAATTATAATTATCATTTAATTAATTTGTTAAATAATGCAATTAGTTTTTGCTTTGGATAGCTTAAGTATTATTTATAAATTACAAAAAATGTCATAATGCTTAAAAATATTATACTACCCCCACATGTCTACTTCATTATGCCACTCGGCTGGCAAACTTTTCTGTGGAGAACACTGCAAATGAATATCATAGTATATTGTGTTCTTTTAATCTTCCTTGTAAACATTTTATGAAGAATCCATTTTTAATTTGAAAATTGCTCTTAATACATTGTATTTAGAACATTAGGCTATTCCTATTCTTCTACAGAACTTAGCTAGTATTCCAAAAAAAGATACATAATAAATTGTTACTCTCTATGTGGGGAAGCAATTTATTAAGTTAAAGGGATAGTAAAATCAAAATTAAAAGTTTTATGATTAAGACAGAGAATGTGATGTTAAGACACTTTCAATTTTCAAAAGTACTTTGTGCTCTTGGTATCATTTATTGAAAAAGTATATGTAATACATTACACTACTGGGAGCTAGGCTACAAACACATTTACATCTTGTCATTTTAGAGCATTTTCTTTTTTGCTCTGGTATATCCCTTTACTGCAAGAAAAATGTGTTATTGGTTGTAAATTTGACAACTTTACAATTTAATTTTTTTTTTTTGAGGGGTAAAGAAGTGATACTCAGCAGCTGGCTTAAAACAAAAAGGTTACAAAAAAAGCCAGGATACTACAGGGAAACTGAACAGATTTTTCATTTCAGGAAATAAATGACTAAAGTACAAAGCAGATGCCTTCTTGCCTAGTGTACAAATCTTCATTTATAAAAAAAAACTGCATTTTCTCAATCTTGCAGGCAATTCTGTCTGCTATTCTTTATATCTGCAGAATCATTCACTTTTACATAGCCTTACCCACACATGTAAGTAAGTACAAATATAATATTCAACACAGCATAATGTCACAGAAAATATGTGTATGTAGTTTTGTTTTTCTAACTTCTTATGAACATGCATTATGTTTTGTTAAATCATACCCGTGTCACTAACTGTCTTTCTCACATCTCTTCCTGGATGTCCTCTCACTACCTCAAGCTAAATCTCTCCAAAACTGAGCTCCTCATTTTCCCCCTTCTTCCAAAATCTCCACCCCCAATATCTCTATAACTGTCGACAACTCCATCATTACCCCTACCCCGCATGCCCGATGTCTCGGGGTCACATTTGACTCAGATCTTTCCTTCACTCCTCACATTCAGTCCTTGGCTACAGCCTGCCGCTTCCACCTAAAAACATCTCTAAAATTAGACACAACTAAGATTTGAATGCACTCTCTCATTCTTTCCTGCCTTGATTACTGCAACTCTGTCCTCTCTGGTCTCTCCACCTGCCGCCTAGCTCCTTTGCAATCCATAATGAATGCCTCTGCCAGACTCATCTTCCTTACACGTCGCTCTTCATCTGCTGCGCCTCTCTGCCAATCCCTTCACTGGCTTCCTCTTGCCTCTAGGATCAAACACAAAATTCTCACTCTTACATACAAAGCCCTCAACTGCACTGCTCCCCCCTACATCTCAGACCTTGTCTCCAGATACTCTCCCTCCCGTCCCCTTCGCTCTACTCATGACCTCCTACTCTCCTCCTCTCTTGTCACCTCATCACACTCCTGTTTACAGGACTTCTCCAGACTGGCTCCCATCTTGTGGAACTCTCTGCCTCGCTCCACAAGACCCTCTTCTAGTTTTAAAAGCTTCAAGTGCTCCCTAAAGACTCTACTGTTCAGGGACGCATACAACCTACGCTAACCTTTCCTAATACCAGTTCCTCTCCTCCACTGCAATCCCCTGAACCCCCTTAGCATGTAAGCCTAAGAGTCCAGCTGTTTGTAGATCACCTTCTTAAGAGCTGACTACAACAGTGCAACTCTTGGCAGGGCCCTCTACCCTATAATTGTTTTGTTGTACTCCCCCTTTGTTTATAGCGCTGCGGAATCTGTTGGCGCTCTACAAATAACCGATAATAATAATAATAATAATAATAATACTGAATTGTATTTTCATACACTGTTAGGCCTGGCACCCTGTGGTGGTTGTAGATTTAATCAGGTAAGAATGCAAATCCACAATTACATGTGTGAGTGTGTAGTACACATCAACAATTAAAGGGACACTGAACCCAAAATTTTTCTTTCGTGATTCAGATAGAGCTTGCAATTTTAAGCAACTTTCTAATTTACTCCTATTATCAATTTCTCTTTGTTCTTTTGCTATCTTTATTTGAAAAAGAAGGCATCTACGCTTTTTTTCTTTGTTCAGTACTCTGGACAGCAGTTTTTGATTGGTGGATGAATTTATCCACCAATCAGCAAGGACAACCTAGGTTGTTCACCAAAACTGGGCCGGCATCTAAACTTACATTCTTGCATTTCAAATAAAGGTACCAAGAGAATAAGAAAATTTGATAATAGGAGTAAATTAGAAAGTTGCTTAAAATTGCATGCTCTGTCTGAATCACGAAAGAAAAAAATTGGGTTCAGTATCCCTTTAAGCAATGAATGGTAAAAGATTTCCATGCAAAAGTAATAATTTAAAAGCATTTAAAGCTGCAATCTGCATTGTTTTGCCGTTTAGGGACATACCTTTGAAAAGCATTGAGTATTTATTACTTAATCTCCTTTGCTATGGCCAGTTGAGGATAGATAAAATGAGCTAATACACTGATCAAGCATTCATTATATACTAGATACTAGAAATAAAGGATTGCATTCCAACCTCTCTACTGGCAATGAGAAATACATAATAGGCAAAATAAAGAATGATACATTATAAGTTTTTTTTTAACTATACATTGTTACACATTTTAAGGAGTTTTTCACTATACAGTTCATAAATAACCAAATTAAAACGAAGTTGAATAATAAATACTGTGATAGAATATCAATTCATACGTGTAAATTATTCCCTAAACTATGAGATAAGTATTTTAATGTGTTGTGCATTATTTGAGTTACTCAACTCTTTTTATTTAGTTAGTTTGTATATCAAATAGAAACCTAAATATAATATACCATTTTAAATGAAGATGAAAGTGAAAATTAAACTTGCATGACTCAGATAGAGCATGTCATTTTAAAACACTATTAAATTCACTTCTATTTTTAAGTGTGTTTTATTCTCTTAGTAACCTTTGTTAAAAAAATAATATGTACATATCCAACACTACCGAATAAATTATCTAATAAATTCCCACCGTATCTTACTCCATTCAACATTCCCCATATACTACTTTAGGTGTGGTGGTAAGTTGCCTCACTGTAGGTGCTGTTTCCTGATATAACATCAAGTAGGGCACTGCCAAACTTATTCCTAGTTTGTCAGAACGACTGGCGAATTGACATCTCCTTCTGCTCATAGGTCTGCACTGTGAAGCTCATCTTTCATAATTCGCACAAATAACTACGCAATTAACGTTAAAGCCCTAACCACTAACTGTGATAAAAATACAATTTCTGTAGCGAGTGTCACTCAGCTAATACATACCAAGGTACTGACACCCTCAGATACCGCTCCGCTATTTACGCGACTATCTGGGCTCGGTAGCACCCAAGTGTCAGGCAGGAGTTGCTATAAGACGGATATGCTGTGTACTCTCACTGCTAGTGATCAGGGATCTCTGCGTGCTCAGCTCAGCTTCGGGCAATGCGCGTCACAGAGAGATCACAAGCTACGGCAAGGTAATTAGGACAAACTTACTCGGCATTCTCTGACATGCTCTGCGGCTGCTGTTAGTGTTGCTGTGAAAAAGATATACAACAGAAGGAAAGCGCGGTGTCTGCAGCCATTTTTGGTTTTGTTCGTGCAAAATAAAAAAGTACAGCATCGAACTGGAATTAGTATTTTTAAATGTGTTAGGAAAAAAACGACAAGGAAGTTGGTTTCTTATTCAAGCTGTTTCTTATTCGTGAAATGCTGTTTCTTATTCATGAAAGTTGGTTTCTCATTACATTTTTTGTCAGACTGTTTTAAATTGACTTTAAAATAAAAATGTAGGTTTTATTTAAATAATAATATGATTCATATAATGTAGTTACACAGAGGTGAAATCCCTTTAAAACAATTGGATATACAAACTTGAAAAAAGGGCATATGTTGGCACCAATACTGTATACAAATATTACTATTTTGAATAAGTAACTGATATTTTCAAAGGGTGAATGACCATTGGGCCACTGATTTCACTATGAATATATACAGGATAGATCCCCCTCCATAACATGCAATTGTTTTTAGCCTGGCTCAATGGTGTTTTGGGCACAGAAATTGATGCCAACCCTGGCATATGTGCTGTAATTCTCATTTTTTAATAAGTAACAGATATTTTCAAAGGGGTTATAACCATTGGGCCACTGATTTACTATGAATATATACAGGGTATATTACCCTCCATGACATGCAATTGTTTTTAGCCTAGCCCAATGGTGTTTTGGGCACAGAAATTGATGCCAACCCTGGAATAGGTGCTCTAATTCTCATATTAGAATAAGTAACATATATTTTCAAAGGGTTAATAACGATTGGGCCACTGATTTCACTATGAATATATACAGTGTAGATCCCCCTCCATGACATGCAATTGTGTTTAGCCTGGCCTAATGGTGTTTTTGGCACAGTAATGAATGCCAATCCTGGCATAGATGCTGTAATTCCCATTTTTGAATAAGTAACTGATACTTTCAAAGGGTTAATGGCCATTGAGCCATTGATTTTACTGTTAATATATGTAGGGTAGATCCCCCTCCATGACATGCAATTGTGTTTAGCCTGGCCCAATGGTGTTTTGGGCACATAAATGAATGCCAATCCTGGCATAGGTGCTGTAATTCCCATTTTTTAATAAGTAACTGATATTTTCAAAGGGTTAATAACCATTGGGCCACCGATATCATTATGAATATACACACGATAGAGCCCCCTCCATGAGATGATTTTTTTTAGCCTGGCCCAATGGAGTTTGGCACATAAATTGATGCCAACACTGGCATAGGGGCTGTAATTCTCATTTTTGAATAAGTAACTAATATTTTCAAAGGGTTAATGACCATTGGGTCACTGATTTCACTGTTAATATATGTAGGGTAGATCCCCTCCAAACCATGCAATTGTTTTTAGCCTGGCCCAATGGTGTTTTGGGCACAGAAATTGATGCCAACCCTGGCAAAGAGGCTGTAATTCCCATTTTTGAATAAGTAACTCATATTTTCAAAGGGTAAATAACCATTGGGTCACTGATTTCACTATGAATATACACAGGGTAGATACCTCTCAATGACATGCAGTTGTTTTTAGCCTGGCCCAATGGTGTTTTACTCTAGAGCTCTGAGCTGTATTGTAGCCTTCCTAGAGTTATATATATTTACAAATTTTGAAACTGGCACTAGGAATAGTGGGTTTAGGGATAGGTAGATAAATTATCCGGTGCTGACCCTAAATATATATATGCAAGAGGGGTTAGGTAAGGGAACCAAAAGGTTTAGGGTTTATTTAGCACTCATCCCTAAAATTGTAGAATTTAAAAAATTGAATTTTTAATAGTAACCATTTAAAAAAAAACCCAGGAGAATCCTTGATAATGTACCCTCGCTAAAACTGTGCACCTAGCCCCCCTGTTTCCTGGCCGATAGCAGCTCCCTCGGCTTCAGGTGTCAGGGACTAGGGACAGTGTTAAAACCAAATGTAGATGCACAACAAAGTGCTTTCCGTGAGCACAAACGCGTTTCGGCTGTATTAATCAGCCTTTCTCAATGTGAACAAGTAAGCCGAGGCCCGGGTGCCACCCCTTTATGTAGTGCTGGTAAGGAAGTTCATAACCAATCCCTCTCTCACATTGACGTCCGCCCATTCAGTGACCAATCCAGAGCGGTGTGTGGTAGGCGCGATTGTCATTTGCGGTGTAATTGGATCCAACATTTTTTGACGTACCAATCATTAAGTCTGCAGTGTTACAATGGGGACCGGCTGGTCTATCAGATAACAATCCTTTGTAAATATCGTCATTAGATGTAAACAATGGCATAAGTCCCTTTATGCAACTAGTTACTGCTTAATCTATAGGTTGTTATATCATTATTCATATGTATGACTAATATACACATATCCAATCCATAGGCGTTATTTGCCGGCTTAGGTGCTGCATGGCTACTTATTTGCTGGCTTAGGTGCTGCGTGGCTACATCAGAATCATGGTATCAAACTAATGTGGCAATCCATGTGTTATGTCAGTATATCCTGTCTCTATCAAGGATCGATATATATATATACATGATCGTTATCCAGCGGCTTAGGTGCTGCATGATTAGATCCAGTCCATGTTATGGAACCTGTGTGGCAATACCTATGTTAGTTGTTATGTGTTATCCTTCTATAGATATTTGTTTATTCCTTAGCGTATGGTCAATAAGAGCATATTCTCCCTATGTTAATTTAATACAGTATCCTTTCTATTCAGTACGCTGTATAATCCCTTAAGGTTCCCCCTTAATTTTGTACTGTGTGAGCGTTCATAGTGGAGATTATTATGATCCTATTTCTCAGACATATTTCTACCTCTCATTGTACACCTTAGTATATTCCGAATTACTTGAGCATATACAGATTTATAATAAAACATAAGTTTTGGTTCATTATCATTTTAGGGCCCAATATACTAATTTCGGAGTACGGAGTTTTACTAGGTTGTACCTATGTTTCATTTTCTAAAACTCACTATACATATTCTCCTATTCAGGTGCTGCTCATTTAATTGCATTAGTATGAAAATACATATACAATATAAAAGAAGCTCATATGTGTAGTAAATGGTATGAATCATATTTTTGAGGGTAGTGACGTTAATCTGAGTCATTGGCAGTTGGATTCCAATTTGGAACATTATAAGGGAAATGGTAATGTGAACTTCTCAAAAATATATATAGTACTACGGGCGGCACTTTAAAAATGTGTTGTCCGTTGTTATTAATTTAAAGACAATTATTGATGAATATCTTAGTATAGTATAAATTTACAGTATCATCAGATATACTTGTCTGTTACATTAACTTCTGAATACATGCAACATTAGAAGTTGCTAGACAACACATGAAGATGAATTTTAAAATTAGAGACCACCTATTTCTGATTTTTCTACCAGTCTCACAGGAATACCCAATAATTGTTTGCTTCGTTCATCCCATGTGGCATAGCAGAGTTTAATTTAAATATCCAACCTGTTTCTTTTTGTAACAGAGCATTTTCGGTGTTGCCACCTCTGATGCCAGGTTTCACCCTTTCAATGCCCCAGCATTTAAAGGATGTTGTTTTGCCTGCATGATGTGACAGAAAATGTCTAGCTACACTAGTTAGTTTTTTGCCATCTTTTTGGTCCTTATGGGCATTGCGTATATTACATAAATGTTCTGTTATTCTTGTGCTCAATTTGCGTGTCGTCATCCCTGTGTAAATTAGGTTACACGAGCATGAAAGGCAGTAGATGACATTATCACTCTGGCAGTTAATATGTGTTTTTATTTTCCATTTTTTTTTTTAAAATCTGTCAGTTATAAATTCCTTTTTACTCATAAATTGGCATGTTTTGCAATGACCACATGGTGTTGAGCCCTGATAGATTGGTTTTTTATTCCTGTTTCTATCAAAGTGACTTTGTGATAAGCTGTCCTTGATATTTCTGGCACGTCTGAAGGTGAAAGAAGGCTTTTCAGGTAGTAATCCCTTTAATCTTTCATCACTTCGCAAGACGTGCCAGTGTTTTTTCACTATTGAGCTTACAAGTTCACTTTGATTATTATATGTAGAAATGAATCTTAGGTTATTTGTCTCTTGTACACATTTTTTGTTTTTGGGTATAAGAAGATCAGACCTATTTATGTTTAGGGCTTTCTGGTAAGCCCTGGCTAGCAATTTTTTGGAGTAACCCCTTTGAAGGAGTCTGTCACGTAATTCTCGTGCTGCCTTTTTAAAAGAATCTATATCTGTACAGTTTCTTCTAGTTCTCAAATATTCACCGTATGGGAGGCTGTTAATTGTGGAAGGATGATGATTACTCTGTGCATGTAGGATATTGTTAGTTGCAGTGGTTTTCCTAAATGTTTCAGTGACCAATCCATTATTGCTTTTGGAAATTATCAGATCTAAAAATTCAACTTTACTGAAGCTTGTATTGTATGTTAGATATAATCCAAATGGATTGGTGTTAAGTAATTTGATAAATTCTTCCCAGACTTCTAACGGGCCTTCCCACACCAGTAAGATGTCATCTATATACCTGGACCAGTGGGAGATGAATTTGGTGTATTGGTTCATATGATTATTGAACACTATCATCTCTTCCCACCAGCCCAGGTATAGATTGGCATATGTGGGCGCACAAGATGTGCCCATTGCGGTGCCACAAATCTGTAAGAAAAATTTATCATCAAAAACGAAGTAATTATGTGTGAGTACAAATCTTAATGTATTGATGATAAATTCTTTTGTCTGAAGATCCATATCAGTGTCCTTCTCTAAGAAATTTCTTAGAGAAGGACACTGATATGGATCTTCAGACAAAAGAATTTATCATCAATACATTAAGATTTGTACTCACACATAATTACTTCGTTTTTGATGATAAATTTTTCTTACAGATTTGTGGCACCGCAATGGGCACATCTTGTGCGCCCACATATGCCAATCTATACCTGGGCTGGTGGGAAGAGATGATAGTGTTCAATAATCATATGAACCAATACACCAAATTCATCTCCCACTGGTCCAGGTATATAGATGACATCTTACTGGTGTGGGAAGGCCCGTTAGAAGTCTGGGAAGAATTTATCAAATTACTTAACACCAATCCATTTGGATTATATCTAACATACAATACAAGCTTCAGTAAAGTTGAATTTTTAGATCTGATAATTTCCAAAAGCAATAATGGATTGGTCACTGAAACATTTAGGAAAACCACTGCAACTAACAATATCCTACATGCACAGAGTAATCATCATCCTTCCACAATTAACAGCCTCCCATACGGTGAATATTTGAGAACTAGAAGAAACTGTACAGATATAGATTCTTTTAAAAAGGCAGCACGAGAATTACGTGACAGACTCCTTCAAAGGGGTTACTCCAAAAAATTGCTAGCCAGGGCTTACCAGAAAGCCCTAAACATAAATAGGTCTGATCTTCTTATACCCAAAAACAAAAAATGTGTACAAGAGACAAATAACCTAAGATTCATTTCTACATATAATAATCAAAGTGAACTTGTAAGCTCAATAGTGAAAAAACACTGGCACGTCTTGCGAAGTGATGAAAGATTAAAGGGATTACTACCTGAAAAGCCTTCTTTCACCTTCAGACGTGCCAGAAATATCAAGGACAGCTTATCACAAAGTCACTTTGATAGAAACAGGAATAAAAAACCAATCTATCAGGGCTCAACACCATGTGGTCATTGCAAAACATGCCAATTTATGAGTAAAAAGGAATTTATAACTGACAGATTTTCAAAAAAATGGAAAATAAAAACACATATTAACTGCCAGAGTGATAATGTCATCTACTGCCTTTCATGCTCGTGTAACCTAATTTACACAGGGATGACGACACGCAAATTGAGCACAAGAATAACAGAACATTTATGTAATATACGCAATGCCCATAAGGACCAAAAAGATGGCAAAAAACTAACTAGTGTAGCTAGACATTTTCTGTCACATCATGCAGGCAAAACAACATCCTTTAAATGCTGGGGCATTGAAAGGGTGAAACCTGGCATCAGAGGTGGCAACACCGAAAATGCTCTGTTACAAAAAGAAACAGGTTGGATATTTAAATTAAACTCTGCTATGCCACATGGGATGAACGAAGCAAACAATTATTGGGTATTCCTGTGAGACTGGTAGAAAAATCAGAAATAGGTGGTCTCTAATTTTAAAATTCATCTTCATGTGTTGTCTAGCAACTTCTAATGTTGCATGTATTCAGAAGTTAATGTAACAGACAAGTATATCTGATGATACTGTAAATTTATACTATACTAAGATATTCATCAATAATTGTCTTTAAATTAATAACAACGGACAACACATTTTTAAAGTGCCGCCCGTAGTACTATATATATTTTTGAGAAGTTCACATTACCATTTCCCTTATAATGTTCCAAATTGGAATCCAACTGCCAATGACTCAGATTAACGTCACTACCCTCAAAAATATGATTCATACCATTTACTACACATATGAGCTTCTTTTATATTGTATATGTATTTTCATACTAATGCAATTAAATGAGCAGCACCTGAATAGGAGAATATGTATAGTGAGTTTTAGAAAATGAAACATAGGTACAACCTAGTAAAACTCCGTACTCCGAAATTAGTATATTGGGCCCTAAAATGATAATGAACCAAAACTTATGTTTTATTATAAATCTGTATATGCTCAAGTAATTCGGAATATACTAAGGTGTACAATGAGAGGTAGAAATATGTCTGAGAAATAGGATCATAATAATCTCCACTATGAACGCTCACACAGTACAAAATTAAGGGGGAACCTTAAGGGATTATACAGCGTACTGAATAGAAAGGATACTGTATTAAATTAACATAGGGAGAATATGCTCTTATTGACCATACGCTAAGGAATAAACAAATATCTATAGAAGGATAACACATAACAACTAACATAGGTATTGCCACACAGGTTCCATAACATGGACTGGATCTAATCATGCAGCACCTAAGCCGCTGGATAACGATCATGTATATATATATATCGATCCTTGATAGAGACAGGATATACTGACATAACACATGGATTGCCACATTAGTTTGATACCATGATTCTGATGTAGCCACGCAGCACCTAAGCCAGCAAATAAGTAGCCATGCAGCACCTAAGCCGGCAAATAACGCCTATGGATATGTGTATATTAGTCATACATATGAATAATGATATAACAACCTATAGATTAAGCAGTAACTAGTTGCATAAAGGGACTTATGCCATTGTTTACATCTAATGACGATATTTACAAAGGATTGTTATCTGATAGACCAGCCGGTCCCCATTGTAACACTGCAGACTTAATGATTGGTACGTCAAAAAATGTTGGATCCAATTACACCGCAAATGACAATCGCGCCTACCACACACCGCTCTGGATTGGTCACTGAATGGGCGGACGTCAATGTGAGAGAGGGATTGGTTATGAACTTCCTTACCAGCACTACATAAAGGGGTGGCACCCGGGCCTCGGCTTACTTGTTCACATTGAGAAAGGCTGATTAATACAGCCGAAACGCGTTTGTGCTCACGGAAAGCACTTTGTTGTGCATCTACATTTGGTTTTAACACTGTCCCTAGTCCCTGACACCTGAAGCCGAGGGAGCTGCTATCGGCCAGGAAACAGGGGGGCTAGGTGCACAGTTTTAGCGAGCCTTCCTAGAGTGTCATAGCAAACTCAATGATAGTCATTCAGGGAAGTGTTTATTATTTCTCATGGTGATTATCCATATCATAGGAGGACAACTGATGCCTTGTCTGTTTTAGCTGTTGATTCCGTTGATCAACATTTTTATGTTAATAACCTTCATCCTAGAGGGACATAAAAGCCCTCATCTGAAATGATAGACCCTCTTTTTTCCAGTAAGGGGTCCTTTTAAGAGCCAAAGTTAGCGGTGCTCCGCCGACTCTCCAATCCAAACTGCTAGCGGTGAATAAATTTAAGCAAAGCAAATGGTCTCACCTTCTCCAGTTAGCTCCACAGTCACACCCGTCTACTCACGGTCAATCCTTAGCCTCGGTTCTTAGCTACACCACGCATCCATGATCGTGGGATTCCTCCGATGGCGTCTGACGTCACTTTACACGTGACCACGTTTGACCAATTGCGGGACAGACTTGGTAGTCCTGTTAGACCAAATGCCGACTGCTGTAGAAAGTTTCTCACCGATCCTGGCAGTGAAGTAAGTGTAAACCACCGGAGCTCCAACGGTGATTAGGGCTGCATGCCCAGTTGCCGCAAACAACGGCCCTCTCCTCTGCCGTAGTGATACAAAAAATGCAGGATGCTGTTATTATAAAACATTCATATTTATTGGATATAATTAAAACTTGATGCAAACATGCAGTAACAAGTGCTTAAAACAGCTGTTCATGTCACAAACAGGCCAGTCTGACGCGTTTCGGCTGATTTGCCTTATTCATAGACTCAATATTCTGAATTCACCTGTGGAGCTATATAAGCCCCCTCACAATCTCATTGGTTGCCTGTATAAATGTGTAAACTCCCTCCTCCCCTTAGCTCATCTGTCATTGGTTGTTGTCCTCCCACTTTCTTCATATCCTCCCTATCAATTCAATTACAAGAGTTATATTTATGCTGAAATATATTCAATTCTCATTTGTTTAAGTACATAAGTTTTGATACATATTATCCCATTTTATTAGCCTGTCAGAATGTGAGTGTATGAGCTGGGGTCGCGCCTACTACCTACGAGCTCCTCAGACTGCAAAAATTCAGTACTGGTGGGTAAAATACCACTTCTCGTAAAATGTTCGCTTTATCCCCATAAGATGCATACACTCACATAGACCTCTTAGGAAATACCGCATGCATATGTACAAAAAGGGTGATGATCGTAAACCACATTGCGTGACATCTCCTATAAATGCATGTTATTACAGTGACCATTATCATACAAGCTGCTTTCATTGTAAACTGGAATGCCTAACTCCTATAATCTTAATTTACCACCCAAAAGACCAAGTTCTAACCTATGGATAACATACTTTGTCTGATTTACCATATCAATTAGTTATGTTTAATAGCTATGCTATTATTTCTAAATCAAATGCTGAAAAATGTTTTTCATAGGTGTAATATAATAAGCTCACTCTACTAAATTAAGATTTTATTCCCCTCTAAAAGAACCTTTCTATCTATTTAACTGAGATATCATATTCAAATTCCTAGGTTGTATAATCTGTCTACCCTCTGTGCTCAACTACACTGTCTCTAAGGAGATCAACTAACATACCTACTCAATGTTAAATATAAATGAAGGGAGAGGGGGGGGGGGTTATAATAGGGTCATGACAAGACCATTTATTATTCAGCCCTTATGTCACTATATCTTGTTATAAGAGTCACTATATGTGCAAGTGCTGATTTAACACTATAACTAAAATCTGTGCACAATTACTGAGCTCAAATAACACTTACTGAGGGTCAGTAAGTGTTATTTGAGCTCAGTAATTGTGCACAGATTTAAGACACAATTATCAATAAGATATCAACGTTTATCTTCATATATAATAAAGAAGTTAATTGGATTGTCTGTTACTACATAAAATTAATATACAAAGGGTATCAGACATCTATAAGTATGGAAGATAGTCGAGCAACATGCAGTAACTTTTACTCCCTTACAAGCTTAGAAGACATTGAAAGAAACAGACCCACACTCAAAGATACTTTTAATCCTCAAACACAAACTAAAGATATTTCAGATATTTTTCTATCAATGGAAAAGACTTTAACGAAAGAGTATCAGGTTTGGTGGGATAGGAGATCTCTTGAGAAATATGTTGATATCAGGATGATACCAAGAGGTCTCAGAATTAGGAAGTATCCATCATTTCAAGTTACGGAAGAATGGTTTATCAATGAATGGAATGAAATCCTTACTGAATGTTCCATCAGACTGATGAATGTTATCATTAAGTATAAAAACTATAAATTAGAAGAAACTAGGAATCAGATAAAGGAGATACAGAGGGATTTAAATAAATTCATTGACCATGAGAAGTATGAACAACTTGATTCAATACTCAGACAGACGATAGACAATTTCAAGAAAGAGATAGACAGACAGAAATATCGTAAGTTTGTCAGAGACACAGAGGACTATACTAACAACAGGGTGTATCAATGGAATTCACAGAACCCAAGGAGGATGAGACAATTTAGGAGGAACAATAACAAGAAAGGGAACACACTTGGAGCAAAAGGACAGTTATCTGAAGTAGGCAAGAAACAAGTGACATTTGTGGATACTGACTCAAGTGAAGACAATGAAATCAGAGACTTTGTTGATTATGCAACTAGTGGGGGCTCATCTGAGGAAGAAAGCCCCTCTGGTACATTTAATGAGAATTTGCCATCCATTGCATTGAGTGTCAGTGATAGTTCCCCATACCCTACCCCAGCTGGGACTGTGGGTATCCTCTAGAATAGAGGCAGAGGAGGGAATAGATTGAATAGGTACTCTAATGCTCTAGACTCACAACCCACACTCACCCCAACACCCGCAGAGACTCAGGTTTTTTGCGAGGCAGAGGACAGGGGACAAAGGGGAGGGTCAGGAGCAGGAAGGGGAAGAGGCAAAGAACCTCAAGTCAGACGCAAGCAGTACACATTGAGGAGAGGGAGACAAAACAAATACAACATATGAGGGTCATTAATCTTGCCAACACAGAACTGACCTTAGAAGAAACAAAGGTTTTAGAACTAGGACTCAATTTTGTTCCATCAGCCGACTTCAGGGTATTTGATACGCTCATGGATGTAAATAGGTTTGTTCGTGCTTTAACGATAAAGAAATTTTATTATACTGAAGAGAGTGTGACAATACCCTGAAGACTAGTGATAGACAGATAATGAATGATTGTTTCCTATACAAAGATGCAATTGACTTATTGACATTAAGTCAATTAGAGAAGGAAAGCAGGGATACTACAATTGAGAAAGGGAGTCACATAGGATTTAAAAATAGATCCACATTTTATCCCACCCATGAGGCATTGGAGAGCTTTCACAAAAGGGTGGAGGAGGATCTTATTAAATTAAAATCAGAAAGTGGAAAGCAAAGACATAATCTCACATATGCAGAACAGATAGGATTGCAGAGATTGAAAGAGAGGCAGGGCATAGTCATTAAAAATGCCGACAAGGGCGGTACCATAGTTGTCATGTCTGAAACAAATTATATACAAGAGGCTAAAATACAGCTGGGGGATACTGAGGTTTATTTGAGTTTGCCCTACGATCCAACGATAAGATTTCAAGCAGAGCTTAGAGATCTTCTTGATGATGGATTGGAGGAAGGTTTGATGGACTTGTGCACCTTTGAGTATCTATATGTTAAAGAACCTGTGATACCTATCTTTCATCACTTACCGAAGGTGCACAAGTCCATTGAAAATGTTAAGGGGAGACCGATCGTATCTGGGATCGGCTCCCTTTTTGAAAATCTATCTAATTGGATCGAATCGTTGCGACAACCCCTAGTTTGGAAGTTACCAACTTTCCTACGTGATACTCAACATTTGTTAAAATGTATGGGAGAAATTAATTGGCATCAAGAGTATTGCTGGCTGACAGTAGACGTGGTAGGATTATATTCCGCCATCCCACACAACAAGGGCCTAAATGCTGTAAAATATATGCTCGATTTGTTGAGTGATTACACATCTGAGTTAAAGGATTACATCTTGCGTGTCATTGAATTCTTGCTGAACCACAACTATTTCACCTTTGGGGATCAGTTCTATCTGCAGAGGTGTGGGACAGCGATGGGAGCCAAGTTCGCACCAGCCTATGCCAATTTGTTCATGGGCTGGTGGGAGCTATCCCACGTCTTTGCAGATACGAATCCCTTTGGTGAATGGTTAGTGGGTTATTAACGTTATATAGATGACCTCTTGTTAGTCTGGGCGGGGAGTAGAGAAACCAGTGAACAGTTTGTCACATACCTTAACAGCAATGATGTAGGCCTGTCATTTACGTTTTGTTTTGACACAAAGAAGGTTGATTACCTGGATGTCACCTTAATAGGTGACACCATTGCTGGGAATGTAAAGACAGTGCTCTTCACCAAGCCCATTTCAGTGAATTCCTTGATTCACGCCAGAAGTTGCCATCCACGCCATATGCATTATGGCGTGGCTAAAGGCCAGCTCATTAGAGCTAAGCGTAACTGCTCAGATAGTGCTGATTACGAAAAGGAGAGTAATATACTGATTCAGAAATTTAGAGAAAGGGGCTATCCAGAGGGCCCGATTGCGAGGGCCATGAGAGATGTTCAAAGTATGCTCAGAGAAACATTATTGCAGCCTAAATTATCTAGAAAGGAAGGAAAAAGTGAGATTACTTTTGTAACTACTTATACTAGTCAGTATAATAAAGTCTGTAACATTATCAAAAAGAATCTCCAGATTCTACGAGGAGATGATATCTTGAAAAATGTCATTGAGAAAGGTTGTAGATTCGTATCCAGAAGAAATGTCACAATTGGGAATATGATCTCTCCCAGTATGTTAAAGAAACCTAAGAAAGAGAGCAGCTGGTTGACCTGTAAGGGTCACTACAAGTGTGGTACCAGAAGTTGTACAGCTTGCAGCTACACGTTAACTAGCAAGATATTTCAATCAACATCTACACAAAAAGTCTATGATTGCAAGATGTGCACAAACTGTAGAACAGAATTTGTCGTTTACATGGTACAATGTAACCACTGTAAACTTCAGTATGTGGGGTGCACGTCGAGAGAGGCCCGGGTAAGAATTAGGGAGCATCTAAATGACATAGAGAAAGAGAAGACCACCACAGGAGTTGCTAAGCATTTTCTATATGAACATCAGGGCAATGTTAGTACCCTTAGGTGGATGATCATTGATGTGATTAAGAAAAAACCGAGAGGGGGTGATAGGGTTCAAGAGCTCTTCCGCAGGGAGGCATATTGGATCTTTACACTCAACACACGGAGACCAGCCGGTATGAATATAACAGATGACATTCATTTCTGTGAAAAGTGAAGATTTTAGTTATAGTGTTAAATCAGCACTTGCACATATAGTGACTCTTATAACAAGATATAGTGACATAAGGGCTGAATAATAAATGGTCTTGTCATGACCCTATTATAAACCCCCCCCCTCTCCCTTCATTTATATTTAACATTGAGTAGGTATGTTAGTTGATCCCCTTAGAGACAGTGTAGTTGAGCACAGAGGGTAGACAGATTATACAACCTAGGAATTTGAATAGGATATCTCAGTTAAATAGATAGAAAGGTTCTTTTAGAGGGGAATAAAATCTTAATTTAGTAGAGTGAGCTTATTATATTACACCTATGAAAAACATTTTTCAGCATTTGATTTAGAAATAATAGCATAGCTATTAAACATAACTAATTGATATGATAAATCAGACAAAGTACGTTATCCATAGGTTAGAACTTGGTCTTTTGGGTGGTAAATTAAGATTATAGGAGTTAGGCATTCCAGTTTACAATGAAAGCAGCTTGTATGATAATGGTCACTGTAATAACATGCATTTATAGGAGATGTCACGCAATGTGGTTTACGATCATCACCCTTTTTGTACATATGCATGCTGTATTTCCTACCCACCAGTACTGAATTTTTGCAGTTTGAGGAGCTCGTAGGTAGTAGGCGCGACCCCAGCTCATACACTAACATTCTGACAGGCTATTAAAATGGGATAATATGTACCAAAACTTATGTACTTAAACAAATGAGAATTGAATCTATTTTAGCATAAATATAACTCTTGTAATTGAATTGATAGGGAGGATATGAAGAAAGTGGGAGGACAACAACCAATGACAGATGAGCTAAGGGGAGGAGGGAGTTTACACATTTATACAGGCAACCAATGAGATTGTGAGGGGGCTTATATAGCTCCACAGGTGAATTCAGAATATTGAGTCTATGAATAAGGCAAATCAGCCGAAACGCGTCAGACTGGCCTGTTTGTGACATGAACAGCTGTTTTAAGCACTTGTTACTGCATGTTTGCATCAAGATTTAATTATATCCAATAAATATGAATGTTTTATAATAGCAGCATCCTGCGCTTTTTGTCCTTTTAAGAGATGTGGCCTTTTAAGAGATATGGGGATCGATTAACCAAACGGGCAATCGGCCCCAATGTAGCTGTTTCCGCACAAAACTTCAGGCTTCCCAGAAACAGCAGTTAAGAAACAGTGGTCTTAGGACCGCTGCTCCTTAACTCGTACGCCACCTCTGAGCGGCATACAGCAATCAACCCAATCTCATACGATCGGGTTGATTGACAACCCCTGCTAGCGGCCGATTGGCCACGAATCTGCAGGGGCGGCATTGTGCAAGCAGTTCACTAGAACTGTTTGTGCAATGCTGAATGCTGACAGCGTATGTTGTCGGCATTCAGTGATGTCTGGCGGGCCTGATACGCTAAAGTGTATCATGTCCGCCAGACTTTGTTAAATCGGCCTCATGGACTCTGTATGAGTTTTTTCACACACTAGTAGCAATTTTGAAGTAACTCTGCACCTAGGCCCTTCACATTGTGTGTGTGTGACATCTCTCTTGGCATCAATTTCTGTGCCCAAAACACCATTGGGCCAGGCTAAAAACCATTGCATGTCATGGAGGAGGATCTACCCTGTATATATTCATAGTCAAATCAGTGGCCCAATGGTTATTAACCCTTTGAAAATATCAGTTTCTTATTCAAAAATGAGAATTAGAGCACCTAAGCCAGGGTTGGCATCAATTTCTGTGCCCAAAACACAATTGGGCCAGGCTAAAAAACCATTGCATGCCATGGAGGGGGATCTACCCTGTATATACTCATAGTGAAATCAGTGGCCCAATGGTCATTAACCCTTTGAAAATATTAGCTACTTATTAAAAAATGAGAATTAGAGCACCAATGCCAGTGTTGGCATCAATTTCTGTGCCCAAAACACCATTGGGCCAGGCTAAAAATAATTGCATGTCATGGAGGGGGATCTGGCCTGTATATATTCATAGTGAAATCAGTGGCCCAATGGTTATTAACCCTTTTGAAAATATCTGTTACTTATTAAAAAAAATGAGAATTACAGCACCTATGCCAGGGTTGGCATAACTTTCTGTGCCCAAAACACCATTGGGCCAGGCTAAAAGCAATTGCATGTCATAGAGGGCGATCTTCCCTGTATATATTCATATTGAAATCAGTGGCCCAATTGTCATTAACCCTTTGAATATATCAGTTACTTATTCAAAATAGTAATATTTGTATTGGTGCCAATGTATGCCCTTTTTTCAAGTTTGTATATCCAATTGTTGTATAAAGGGATTCCACCTCTGTGTAACTACATTATATGAATCATATTATTATTTAAATAAAAAACTATATTTTTATTTTAAAGTCAATTTAAAGCAGTCTGACAAAAAAATTGAATAAGAAATTAACTTCCATGAATAAGAAACAGAATTTCATGAATAAGAAACAGCTTGAATAAGAAACCAACTTCCTTGTCATTAGGAAAAACGCCATTTTTAACACCATACGTTATTTTCTTGTTCGTATAACATTCAGCGTCTATGAAAGTTGAATAGAATTCTGGATAGGCTTCCGCTGCTCTGAATTTTTTGTTAGTGTTTTGAATAAGGAAATGGGGAACTATATTTTGGAATTTTTGTCCTGTGGCCTTTATAAGTGTTATCAGTACATGGACTAGTTTTACAAATTGTCATGAATGTTTATAAACGGTTGTAACAAGTATCTGTCATGTTTCTGATACTACTGTCCCCTTAAAAATAAAACCTGTATTTATTTTGTGGTACTTTAAAGTTGACTGAATCTTCAGAAAAACCTATGTCCATGCTATAACTCCTTTAGTCTATGTCCAGTTTTTAATGATAGTAAAGTCTTAATTGTAAGAGAATGATAGTGACAGTTATTGAAAATGAATATATATACACATATAAAAACAGTGGTGGGAAATATTACTGTAGTTTAGTAGTCAGGAGTTAAAGGTATATGAAACCCAAAATTTACCTTTGTGATTCAGAGAAGGGCATACCATTTAAAAAAAAAGTTTCTAATTTACTTCTGTTATCAAATTTGCTTAGTACCCATGGTATTCTGTTGTTGAAGAGATACCAAGTTAGGTTTGTGAAAAACTGTATGGCTGGAAAAAGTGCTGCCATCTAGTGCTCTTGCAAATTAATCCCATTCTTGCAAAACTGCTGCCATATAAGTCCTTGCTTTTTCAACAAAAGATGCAAAAGGAAAAACAAAGACAATCTGATAGGAGAAGTAAATAAGAAAGTTGTTTTAAATTGGATGCTCTATATGAATCATGAAATAATTTTTTTGGGTTTCATATTGCTTTAAATGTTACTAGCCTGGAGAAAAAAGTTACTAGTACACTCAATAGGTAGAGAAAAGGGGAAAAGGGGGGGGGGGGTGGAGTCAGCCGCTGAAGCGATCAAATGTGTACATAGAGAGCTTGCTATCCAAAGTTTATATTTCTGGAGATAACTAGCACATGTAAGCTGTGAATGAATATTATAATATTTACAAACCCTTAGACAACTATACGATTGTTGTAGGGCACACAGAAAGAACTCTAAGGTTGTAAAATTGGCCAGGGTGCCCAAGAACAACGCCATACGGAACGACAACATGGATCATCTCCACGTGGAGTTCCAGACTGCTCTGGCTGAATTCAGGAAGGATATGCTGCTTCAACTTCAGCGATTACTATACAAAACTCCACATACAAATAAATCAGTGGAGGCTAGATGTGCTGTGAGACAGGAGGCGATAGCACCATTACCGCAACAGGTTAATAAACCGGAGGTCACTACATCGCTCATTGAGAGGAATTATCACATGGGACTCCCGGCCATGCTTGGCGGTGATCCTCTCCCCACGTCACCTGTGAACACCAGAAGGTTTACAACTGACCTCGCTGAAGGAGATAGAGGAGACCAGTGGATGAGCATTTTTGTGCCGGGGCATGGCTTTTCATGTGGTCCTGTGAGATCTGAAACAATGGCACAATTGAAATGGCACGCATGTATACCACCCGTGACGCAGATTGATTGTGAGGGCCCGGTGAGCGGAGTCCCTCTCCATCGCAGACAGCAGTTGAGGAAGAAAGATGACTGCTGGGTCCAACTAGATAGATCGGGAGCATTGCCTATTGATATTAAAGGACGGAATTCCTACTACCCAGAGCCAGGACAATGGATATCTCAAGTGGAACTGGGAGATAACCCTGAGACCTTACCAGGCTGTCACGGCTATATCTCTTCTTGCCTCCAGAGATCCGGAGTGGGCTAAGGCACACAGGCTGTGCAGGTCCTCTTGGACATATTCTGGAAGTCACGTTGTGAAACTACCATGAGAGTGACTTGCTATGTGAACGTTGGTATTTTTTCTTTATTCTACGTATCTAATTGATGTGAAAATATTTCTCTTTTTCTTCTCTAGAGCCTTCTGAGATATTATTAAAGTTGCTGTTAGCTATTTTTTTATAGACTTTTGATAAGACGTTAGCTGTTTCAATCTGATTTGTCCCAGCAGGGGTTTTTTTTATGAACATTGGACTGTTTTATGGGATGTACTACCTTATTTAATTAGGATTCCTGTAATCTGGATATTGTTCATATAGTTAAAATTGTTACTGTACTAATTGCTTCAATATAATATATATGATCAGACATAGTAGTATCTACATATATGTATATTTTGCTTCCTGTTAGAGGTGTGCTAGCTTGTGCTTGATAATAATGGGTTTACTGGTTTTGTGACTTAGTGCTGGGGTAATGAGCAGGACATATCAAGGAAGTTTATAAAGCTCACAATGTATATATGTATCTGTATTACATACCGCCTAAGGGTTGATTGTGAAATTTTTCATCTAGTACCTTCCATATATAGCTTTTTTGGCAGATTATTATGGCTTAGATCCATGTCTAGTTTAGTGTATATTACTAGAGGGGTTTTTTTTTTGTTTGTTTGTTTTTTGGACCCAAGTTGCACTGCTCCATTTTATATATATATATATATATATATATATGTGTCAGCCCCTTCTCCTCCTTATCCAACTTATATTTTTATACTCTATACTGGGGAGCTGCTCGTCTTACTCTTGACCTAGGGGCATAGGGCCCATGCCCCTGGTCAGTGTTATATTATACTCAATGATACATGTGACCTTAGTTGCTATATTAATAGTGATCTTCCCAGTGGAATATATAAGCCTGACGTTTAAGATTCGTGCTAGCTGCAAGTTATGGGTTAATAGCTCTAGATGTTTAATATTACTTAGTATATGATAGGGGATGATATAATTTATAGCCCATATCTTACCAAGATGGGGTCTAGTATTGTATCTAGCTAAATGATTACACTCGGCATCATTTCGTCATAACCTAGCTTGGATCTCTATATAATAGTTCCCCCCCCCCCTACTAATATAGCTTACTGGTTAAGCTTAGGGTCACAGATCCCATACGAACTCCCTAATCCTGTTTACGCGTGTCTATGACTAGTATGTTATTGCTATACCCCCCTTACCCTTTAAATTGAGGTGTTATTTCTATAAGTCTTAAAGAAGATGTCAATTGAGCAGATGATATGTGCCTTTATACATAATGCTACATTTTTGTTTCTATGTATTTCTTTTTTACAAATGCCAAGGCTCGTCTGTATGCTTTATTTTTCAAACCTCAATAAAAATATATATAAAAAAAAAAAAAATAGGGAAAAGTCGCATTTCTTACTCACCTCGGACTAGTGGAAAACAAATATATATATATATATATATATATATATATATATATATATATATATATATATATATATAAGTCTCCGCCCAAGGCAACAGATGAACTGCATGTTATATGACATATGAGACTCAAGGTCTCATTATACCTGTCATTAGTACAGTCACTTTCAGATATTGGTAATAAAGCAAACCTTTATAAAGAACGTTAGTAGTCTGTGAAGAAGCCAATAATCCTTTGCTGCCATAAGGATCAAATCTGAGTACCAGGCGTTTCTCTTCCAGACTGGAACCTGAAGAATATCCTCCTGCTCTCTTGTTTTGACTGTCGGGAACTTCCTTATTAGGCCTTATGGGAGAGTCCTTTCCCAAACTGGCTTTGAAGGGAATCTATGGGCATGCACTAGATGCATCCATGCTCAGGCAAGCTGTAAACCAGCTCAAAGCACAAAAACAAGAATTCATTCAGAAAGGTATAGCAATGCTGAAAAAAGGTATATACCTTACAAAACCAGGAACATGTCAGAACGGTAAGGGATCAGTACTACAAGTTTTATGAAGTATTGGGGATTGGTAAACAGGAAGCACATAGCAGTAGCTCAGTATATAAACTGGGATAATGGCAGCACATCAGAGACTCAGAAGCTGTAGGGAACAGACTGCAGGACTAGAATGCATCTTGGATGATATAAGCTCCAGAGCGGAAATACTACTTCACTCAAAGAATAGTAACATAGTAGATGAGGTTGAATAAAGACCAAAGTCCGTCGAGTTCAACCTATACAAATCTAAAATATATACAAAAAGCTCCAGTTAAGCTTAAATAATCCCACTAAAAGGTGACCCATTTAAAACTAGCAATCATATCCATGAATTTTGTTTATAGACAGAAATGTATTCAAATAATTTTTAAATGTATCTAGGGTATTGGCATTCATTACCTCCTTTGGTAATGAGTTCCACACTTTCATTGCTCTTACAGTGAAAAAATGTTTCCGTTGCAGTAGATTAAATCTCCTTTCCTCCAACCTTATATTGTGACCTCTGGTCACAAACATTTTCTTGGAATAAACAGAGCTTCTGCCATCTCTGTATATGGGCCTTGAATATATTTATATAAAGTAATCATGTCACCTCTTAAGCGCCTTTTTTCTAAAGAAAACAGACCCAGTTTGGCTAGCCTCTCCTCATAGGTTAAATTCTCCAATCCCCTTATTAGCTTGGTGGCCCTTCTCTGGACTTTTTCTAGTTCTGCAATATCTTTTTTTGTGATTGGTCCCCAGAACTGCACTCCATACTCAAGGTGAGGTCTTACCATAGCTTTATATAGTGACAGAATTATGCTTTCCTCCCTTGAGTCAATGCCTCTTTTAATACATGCTAGTATCTTATTAGCCTTTGAAGCTGCTGCCCTGCATTGTGCACCCATCTTTAGCTTGTTATCTATTACTACCCCCAAATCCCTTTCCTCCTGTGTTTGGCTAAGTCTTGTCCCATTTAAATAATATGTTGCCTGCTTATTTTTACTTCCAAAATGTAGAACCTTGCATTTTCCCGTATTAAATCTCATTTTCCATTTACCTCCTGCCCATACTTCTAATTTTTGCAAGTCCCTTTGTAACGAAAGTTCATCCTGCTCTGACCTAATAACCTTACTTAACTTAGTATCACCTGCAAAAATAGAGATGTCGCTATTTAATCCTAGCTCCAAGTCATTTATAAAAATATTAAAAAGAATAGGGCCTAGCACTGATCCCTGGGTACTCCACTGATTACCTTTGTCCAATCTGAGTATGATCCATTTACTACTACTCGTTGCTCCCTATCTTTTATCCAGTTATTTATCCACAAACTAACATTTTCAGCTATTCCCAGTCTCCTAATTTTGTGCATTAATCTCTCATGTGGCACTGTATCAAACGCCTTTGCAAAATCTAAGTATATCACATCAACTGATTCCCCTTTATCTATATTTTTACTCACTTCCTCATAGAATCTAATTAGATTAGTTTGACATGATCTATTTCTTCTAAAACCATGTTGATTAGAACTCATAATCTTGTTTTCACAAATATGCTCATCAATATAATCCTTTATAATCCCTTCAAATATCTTCCCCACTATTGATGTCAGACTAACTGGTCTATAGCTTCCTGGATCATCCCTACTTCCCTTTTTGAAGAGTGGCACCACATCAGCTTTATGCCAATCCTAGGGTACCATGCCTGAGGATAATGAGTCTTGAAAAATTAAGAGTAGAGGTTTGTCTATAACAGTGCTAAATTCCCTCAACACCATTGGGTGTATTCCATCTGGGCCTGGAGTTTTATTTACCTTAATATTATCCAATTTGTTCCTGATATCCTCTATACATAAACCAATTAATGGTATGGGCTGGCATGTTCTATTTTGTTCTAAAGTATCATCCAATGGTTCCTCTCTTGTGTATACTGAAGAAAAAAACTGGTTTAGTATCTCAGCCTTCTCCCTGTCACTGTTAATCATGCTACCCTCCCCGCATTTTAATGTACCTATATTGTCTTACTTAGATTTTTTGCTATTTATGTACTTAAAGAACCTTTTAGGGTTAGATTTAGAATCCTTTGCAATTAATTTTTCAGTTTCAATTTTGGCTAATTTGATTGCTTTTTTGCATGCTTTGTTACATTCCTTATAAATATGGAATTTTGAGTCTGTACTATTCTCTTTGAATAATTTAAATGCCCTACGTTTTCCCTAATTTCTCTTAACACATTTATATTCAGCCACATTGGCTTGGATTTTTTATTTTTATTTTTATAATCATATGGTATTTGTTCATATGTATATTTATTTAACAAAGTTTTAAATGTTATCCATTTATCCTCTGTATTTGTATTAGAGAATACTTTGTCCCAATTTATATTATTTAATGATTTCCTTAAATCGTTGAATTTTGCTTTCTTAAAATTAAAAGTCTTGGTTAAACCTTTAAGACACTGCTTATGAAAAGAAACTGCAGGTTTATGAGACTGAGGATAATAGGGAGGTGAATCCAGAGGACCGTTGGATTAACCCCTTAAGCCATTTGGACATAGGTACTACATCATAGCCTACTTTGTGCAGTGTTTCCTGTTGACGTACCTACGTACAGCCTTCTGGTTCATGCTGTGGTCTCGCTGTGAGCTTTAAAATCGAAGATCATTCTTCCTTTATCATATCAAGGCAGATCACACCAATACAGACAGTGACACTTTGCTTACATTGTGGTGTGAGAGGGAAGGATTGAGGCGAGCGGGCGGTACATCACAAGAGGAGGGGGAAGGAAGGGGAGGGTTCCCTACTCTACAGCAAAATTATTTGAAAATGGAGGAGAAGGGTTACCTATGCTACAGGAAAATGATTTAATTTGGGAGGAGAAAGGAGGTTTCTCTATTCTACATAAAAGGGTAATGACAATGGTCCATAGGAACGATTGTTTGGGAAGGGGGTTCCATACAGAAAATTGTTTGTTTGTTTTTTATAAAAGAAATATATTAGAAAAACATATAAAATTACTATAAACTAGGTACTGGTAGACAGCTGCCAGTACCTAAAATGGCAGCTTCTAGAGAAATGGGGAGGGTAAGAGAGCTGTTTGAGAGGGATCAGGAGGTAGTAGGGTAATCTCTACACTACAGCTAAAATTAACCTTACAAACTACCTGATTAACCCCTTAGAAGAGTAATGCAAAGCTGCAATTAGTGGCCTTCTAATTGTCAAAAAGCAATGGGAAAACCATGAATGTCTGCTATTTCTGAACAAATGGGATCCAATAGAAGCTTTTGCAACCATTTGTGCTATGACTGCACAAGTGATGTATAAATAATTTCAGTGAGAAATCTAAAATTTGTGAAAAAGTTGATCGCATTTGGCAAAAAAACAGTGGCATGAAATATACCAAAAATTGGCCTAGATCAATTCCTTAGGTTGTCTACTTAAAACAATTATATAGTTTTGATAGGTAAATAAAAAATAATAATAAAAAAAGGTTCTGTTATATATCTGTTTTAATTTAAAGGGACACTGAAGCCAAATTTTTTCTTTCAGGATTCAGATAGAGCATGCAATTTAAGCAACTTTCTAATTTACTCCTATTATCACATTTTCTTCATTCTATTGGTATCTTTATTTGAAAAGTAAGAATGTAAGTTTAGATCCCGGCCCATTTTTGGTGAACAACCTGAGTTGTTCTTGCTGATTAGTGGATAAATTCACCCACCAATAAACAAGTGCTGTCCAGGGTTCTGAACCAAAAAAATGGCTGGCTTCTTAGCTTAGATGCCTTTTTTTTCAAATCAAGATAGCAAGAGAACGAATAAAAATTGATAATAGGAGTAAATTAAAAAGTTGCTTAAAATTGCATGCTCTATCTGAATCACAAAATAAAAAAATTGGGTTCTGTGTCCCTTTAATGAAAGCAAAAATGCTAAAAATTCTCTGGCACTTTCGGAAAGCTTTTCTTTAAAATTCCCGGTCCTGAAGGGTTTAAGAACAATATAGCCTCCATGGCAGTCAGGGAGATTTCCAATACCAGAATACTATTTGCTTTACACACATAGTGTATGACAAAAAAGGGAGTAAAGAAAAAATGGACACAAATACTGAGCACTCAAAGAAGGAAAAAATCAATTATCAACATGCCCATGCATGAATAAGCAAGGATACCCAGCTAAATATAAGATTTAACTTTTATTAAATATATATTAAAAATAATAAAGAATGTGTGAGATAGGTAAATGCATTAAAACTTAGATTAATATAAGAAATGAGCTGGTAGCCACACCGTAGTGGGGAGAATAAGATATCAACAAATAACACAGTGTCTAATAATAAGTTACGATTTGCTACAAACAGAGAAACTGCAAGTCAAAGTGCCACTCAAGGAAAGCACCACAACAAGTTAACTATAGGGCGAGATGAGCCCCACGGCAAGGACCACGAAAAATGGTGCAAATCCACTAGGCACACAAAAAAACCCTGTATAGTATACTATAGTTAGAATGACCAATTAGCACGCTATAGTGGATAAGCACCGTAATCATTATTCTAAAAAGCGAGATGTCGGAGGTGTAGATTCTCACATAATTATTAGCTATTAAAGGTGCAGATCCAGGGCAAGGAAACAACTAAGGATATACTAAGTGGCAAATTACAGCAGTGAGTGAGTAGCTGAGATATCCTACTCCCAGGGAGAAGCGCCAAACACATTAATCTAAAGGCAAGACTAATTCCCGCCACAATATAACACTGATAAGAGCGCTAGTCAGAGGTAGGGATAAGTCTAACAATTATGTAGTAACTTTTTTTTTTTTATAAATCTTTTTTTTTTATTGAGGTTCAACACAGATCATAAACGGAGTGGTTACAATAACATATTCAGGTAAACAATTTCACAGCCTTCGATTACAATAATCAGTAAAATACATCACTTGACAGATTAAATAACTAATACAATTAATATATACCTGATAATTTGTATACTCTTAGATAACATAAAAGGCTACTTTCGTGCCCCCCTTATCCATTGAGAATGCAAAATTGTGACAGCCAGTTCCCACCAAGGGTTTAACCTTGCTTCCTACATGAGAAATCGGTACACAGTCGTTCCTTGAATGTTTAATGGTATCTTGGTATCCAGAGCAGGCTCCGGTTAAATCCTCACTTTGATTTTTCCCTCAACGAAGGGGGAGGGTTAGGGATAATGATATAGGACAGCACATGTGGAGTCTATTGTCAGCTGAAGTTAGTTTGAGGCAACTCAACCAGTAGGTCCACCTCTCCCTTCTTGTTGGGGCACAGCTCTTAGTTGGTCCTGATGAAACCAATGTCTGAGCATTTTGAGGACCACATTGTCAACATCTCCCCATATGCCTCCAATTGCCCTGTTAGTAAGTAATGATATCTTTCTAATTGTAGTGTTGTGTTCACCCTTGCTCTCCAATCTGATATTGTTGGTGTGACAGTGGACTTCCATTTAAGAGGGATCAGATTCATGTTAACAGCAGCATAAGTAGTGAATTTTGAGTCTGGGTTTGGAATTTGAATGGGAAATGGAATAGTAAAGTGCCGGGCGTTCTAGGAACTTCTAAATCTGTAATCAAGCATATATCCTCCTATATTTCCTCCCAATAGTGTTCTAGGAGTGGGCAGTCCCACCAGACGTGTATCAGTGTCCCGGCGTCCGTCTCACATCCCCTCCAGCATCTTCCCGTAGTAGCTGGGTATATCTTTTTTAGTCTATTTGGTGTGAGGTACTACCTGCTTAACAGTTTATAGTGGGATTATTGTGTGCGTGCTGAGACTGACACATTTTTCCCTAGTATGAACATTTGCTTCCACTCTAGGATTGTGAATGTGGAGCCTAACTCCCTGTGCCATTGTGAAGTATATTGTGGTAAAGTATCCTCTGGTGAAGTTAGAATGAGTTTGTATATGATCGAGATCACATGTTTAGGTGTATAGGGGGCTGTGCACAACCGTTCAAAGTTTGTCATGTCCCTGGCGAAAATGTGTTTGTGTTTGTGGGTACTGATATAGTGCCGCATTTGAGTACATGCGAACCATGAGTTAGCAAAGGCCGGGTGATCTTCCTGCAGTTCCTGTGGGGTTTTGAGTCTCCCTTGTGTTATTAAGTTGCCTATACAGTTTAATGGGAGTGTATGCGAGTTGGTTTTCGTTATATGCAAAGGTAAATCATAGTTGTCATATAGAGGTGTAAGGGGCGCATACTTGGTGGAGAGATGCAAGCTTGTGTAAATCACTCTGTCCCACTCACCCAATAGCTCCTCCAGTAGTGGTAATTTTGAAATGTTGGGGCGTCTGTTTTTTGTCTGTCCAGAAAAATGTGGCCAAATTAGTCACGTGAATGGCATGTGCGCTCACCTGTTTCCAGGTTTTATCATTACCGGCCCAGCACCACTCCACTACTCTTTGAAGCAGAACGGCTTTTCTATAAGTTTGGATGTGGGGTAGTCCCAGACCCCCCTGATCACGTGGGAGATATAATGTTTGCCTATTAATTCTTGGTCTGATGCCATTCCAAATGTACTCCTCAATCAAAGATTGTAGGGAGGCTATGTAGGAATGTGGAAGAGCAATGGGTGCAGTTTGAAGGAGGTACAGTATTCTTGGCAGGATGTTCATCTTAACAACACCCACCCTGCCAAGCCAAGATATAGTTTTGTTTTTCCATTCGGAAAGGTCTCTAGTTATCTCCTTCTTTAAGTGTATATAATTATTTTCAAAGACCTCAGAGCTAGATCTCGAGATGTGGATACCTAGATATTTCAGCGTACTGCTTTTCAGTATAAAGGGGGAGTTTCCAGGGGTAACAATATGCCTAAAAGTTCCAATTTCGAGAGGTTGAGTAAAAAGTTGGATACTTCCCTTATAATCTGTGAATTCCATCAAGACAGCCAGTATAGATGTCTCTATGTCTGTTATGGTTAGTAATAAGTCATCAGCATACATGGCCAATTTATTTTCTATGGGTCCGATCTGAATGCCCGTTATCTTGGGGTTGTGTCTGATGTTACTAGCTAGCGCTTCTATTGCAATAGCAAACAATGCAGGTGAGAGGGGACAACCCTGCCTAGTCCCATTAGTAATATAGAAGGAGTCGGAAAGGATACCATTAACCTTTATTTGTGCTTTTGGTTGTGAGTACAGGGCAAAAACCATCTTTAAAAATCTGTCGCCAAATCCCATTTTTCCCATAGTTCCCTGCAAGAAGGCCCAGTTCACTCTGTCGCATGCCTTCTCTGCGTCCGTGAACAGCAGAGCAAGGGATATTGACTGTGCTTTGGAGTAGGCCATAAGGTGATAGATTTTTAGAGTATTGTCCCTGGCCTCCCTGCCAGGGACAAAGCCCACCTGATCAATAGAGACTAATTTTGGAAGGTGTCTGTTAATTCGGGTTGCTAATGTTTTTGCCAGAATCTTAATATCACTATTAAGAAGGGAAATGGGCCTATAGCTTTCAGGTTTATCTGGGGCCTTTCCCGGTTTGGGTAGAACTGTTATATATGCTGATAATAGAGCAAGGTAGTGTTCCTGTTTCAGTTAGTTCATTAAATATATTTTGTAGGTTGGGTAACAGCTGAGGGAGAAAAGTTTTATAGTATTTGTTTCCCAGTCCGTCAGGTCCTGGACTTTTCCCATTCGGGATGTCTTTTATTGCCTCAGCTATTTCTTCTTGGGTTAAGGGAGCATCCAAACTGTCAGAGTCTTCTTTTGTCAGTGAGAGTAAATTCGTATGGGTCAGGTAGCTTTGTATTTTCTGAGTGAGGGTGTCCCCCACCTTGCTTTTAAGATTGTATAAGGTGTCATAGTAGGTACGAAATACTTTCACTATGTTGTAGCTGTCCTGTCTAGCCTTTCCCTGGCTACCTTTAATGGAATATATGTAGGATTTCAACTGCTGGCATTTGAGTGCTCTCTCCAACAGTTAACCTGCTTTGTCCCCGCCCTCATAGTACCTTTGTTTAAGTTTTAATGCTGAGCGCTGATTTTCCTCATGCAGGAGTGTATTGAAATCAAGTCTTGCTTGAGCAAGATCCGCTTCTAATGTAGTATCTGATGTGTCTCTCTTATGTTTCTCTTCTAGTTTGTAAATAGATTGAAGTATGGAGTTATATTTTTCTCTGCATTGTTTTACTAATTTGGACTTGTGTTTAATTAAAATTCCATGGAGAACACATTTATGTGCCTCCCAGACAGTGGTAGATGGGAGGTTATCTTGTGAGTTAATGGTGAAGTTGTCAGCCGTAAAGGATCAGCCCAGGATTCAACCCAACTGCTAGCGTGAAAAGTAAAATACACGCTAGCACACTGAGAAATATCCAGGACGTGACCCACTCAGGAATGATTAAAGCAAATGTCCCTTTAAGCAGGTTAGAAAGCAAACAGAGAGGATTCCTTTTAGCAGGTTTGGATAAGCATTTGTCCCTTTAAGCAGGTTAGCAAACAAACAGAGAGGTAATCCTTTTAGCAGGTCTGATAAAGCAAATGTCCCTTTAAGCAGGTTAGCAAACAAACAGAGAAGTAATCCTTTAGCAGGTTTGATAAAGCAAATGTCCCTTTAAGCAGGTTAGCAAACAAACAGAGAGGTAATCCTTTTAGCAGGTTTGATAAAGCAAATGTCCATTTAAGCAGGTTAGCAAACAAACAGAGAAGTAATCCTTTTAGCAGGTTTGATAAAGCAAATGTCCCTTTAAGCAGGTTAGGAAACAAACAGAGAGGCAATCCTTTTAGCAGGTTTGACAAAGCAAATGTCCCTTTAAGCAGGTTAGCAAACAGAGAGGTAATCCTTTTAGCAGGTTTGACAAAGCAAATGTCCCTTTAAGCAGGTTAGCAAACAAACAGATAGGTAATCCTTTTAGCAGGTTTGACAAAGCAAATGTCCCTTTAAGCAGGTCAGCAAACAAACAGATAATCCTTTCAGCAGGTTTGATTAAGCAAATGTATAGTCAGGCAGACAAGGATTAATAACTCCAGTAGACAGTTTGAGGGATTAGGTAAATAACTAGGTCAGGCAAGCAAGGTCAAATATCCAGGAATCAGATTAGATAAAGTACTCACATAGCTTCTGAGACTGGAAGACAAACGGACCCCGAGAAGATCTCCTGCCGGTCTTTTGAAGGCAGAGAGAGAGACGCCGACGTCAGGAGGAGTGTACAAAGAACCGCGTCACGTAGCTAGGCAACGTGACGTGAGACACAGAAGAGATCCGTGAGCCGCGGTGACACGGCGATGAGCGGATCGAGCGTGACAGAAGTATTCAGTCAGAGAGGTCTCTATATCTGTTGTTATTTCAGGGTTGGCTAATAGAGTGTCTTCAAGTTTCCACAAGAAGGGGGCACCTGATGGCACCTGATGAGTTTGGCCAGGCTATGTCATAGGAGACAGGTGCGTAATCTGACCAAGTTATGGGGGTAATGGAACTGCGCGTGATATATGAGATACCCTGCGAAACAGTGAACAAGTAATCTATCCACGAGTACTTTTTTGTGGGGATTGGAATAAAAGGTGAAGTCCTTGGCTATGGGGTGCATGGTTCGCCATATGTCATGTAAAAAAAGCTTTTGAGGGATGTGTTGATTTGTTTCAGTGTGCGGTGTGGGGCGCTAGATATTCCATTAGAAGTGTCAGACTGTGGAATTAATGGTGCATTAAGGTCCCCACCTAAGAAAAGGAACCCTCTAGATATCTCCTGGATTTTGTGAGTGACAGTTTTGATGAAGTTATCTTGCTTTGTGTTTGGGGCATAGATGTTAGCCAGGGTAACCAATTTGCCATACAGGTGTCCTATGATTATGATGTACCTGCCTTCCCTATCTTTCTCAAGTTGTAATAGTTTAAACGGGAGCTTATGGTGGATAAGTATCCCCACCCCATTTTGTTTGTGTGGGCCCGAGGACAGGTAGACAGCTGGGTATTTATGATTGTACCGTTTGGGTTCCTTTGCTCTGATAAAGTGAGTTTCTTGGAGGAACACAATGTCTCCCTTCATTCCTTTGCAAGTCTCTAGACACTATGGAGCGTTTCCCCGGGTTGTTGAGGTCTTTAACATTCACTGTTATCAGCTTAATCAGGTGTGGTTTATGTTTTTATGTGCGGTACTGCCATCCCTTCCCCCCTTTGTTGTGTTTTTTTTTGTTTGTTTTTTAGTTTAAAGGTCAGCCTAGGGCTGCCCAGTCAGGTGAGTGTTATATTAGTGGGAGGACAAGAGTGAGGGGCTCAGGCGTATAAGTGGGTTAGTGAGATATATGTAGAACTCCGGAACCTGCCCCTGAGTAATATGTGGTTCTGAGTAAGAAGAATAAAATGTGAATAATCAATAATCTGCAACAATATCGACTGTGTACAACTGAAATACAAAAGAAGTGAGTCTAGAGAGATGTGCCCTGCTAGGCCCTTAGAACATGTAACGTAAAGAACTTCACTAAACAGCTTTAATTGGGAACAATAACATAATGAAGAGTATCGTAGCGAATCCACCACCAATCTCTTCAATTTCGCTAGAACACAGTGGGGATCCTATGTTTTTTAAGTATACAGAGCAGGGTCGGCTCCAGAACAAATGAAATGGGGGGACATTTTTTTTTCACGAGTGGGCACGCATTTACAAAGCATGTATGAGAGTCAAAAACAGAGAAGAACTACATATTCTGCAGGAAAGTGTAGCCATCTTGATATTTCATTTATAGTCAATGCCAGTATTAAAGGAATATATTGTAGAGGAGATGGGAATAATTGAGTCTTGACAACTTTTCTCTTTTGGCACACAAACACAAATAGGATTATTAAAAACCGGGCACTCATTCCTCAAAATTTACATTCACTTTAAGCCCAGCACTGTGTCAAGACTGGCTATATGTAGAACAACACCAGAAAATGCACCATAATTATACAAACAGGAATATAGACTTCCTAGAGAGATGCAAGGTAGACCCAATGCTCAATAAGATATAATTTGATAAAACGTGAAGAAAAAATATAATATATATATCCTATATAATAAAAGGCCAGGAATGTTTGTCAGATGTAGTAATGCACAGTAGAGATTGCGCGAGGACAAACATACCTGGCCTTTAGGATCAACTCAGATCTCCGTTGCGGGGGGCGTCCGTTGCGGGGGGCGTGGTTGTGGGCGCGGCCAGCAGAGCGGACGTGACAGTGTGGCCGGACGTGAGCGGTGTGACAGGGCGTGGTCGGGGGCGTGGCTGGGCGCGGTCACGAGCGGGAGAGAGATAGAAAGAGAAGGGGAGAGAGATAGAAAGAGAAGAGGGAGAGAGAGTGGTGGGAGAGAGAGAGACAGAGCAAAAGAGAGGGTTGGGAGAGAGAGAGACAGAGCAAAAGAGAGGGGTGGGAGAGAGAGACAGAGCAAAAGAGAGGGATGGTGGAGAGAGAGACAGAGCAAAAGAGAGGGATGGGGGAGAGAGAGACAGAGCAAAAGAGAGGGATGGGGGAGAGAGCGACAGAGCAAAAGAGAGGGATTGGGAAAGAGACAGAAAAATAGAGAGGGATGGGGAGAGAGACCGAGCAAAAGAGAGGGATGAGGAGTGAGACCGAGCAAAAGTGAGGGATGGGGAGAGAGGACAGAGCAAAAGAGAGGGATGGGGAGATAGACAGACAGAGCAAAAGAGAGGGATGGGGAGAGAGTTGGATAGTGATGTCGCGAACAGTTCGAGGGAGAACAGTTCCCGGCGATCATAGCTTGTTCGCATTCGCCGCGGCGGGCGAACATATGCGATGTTCGATCCGCCCCCTATTCATCATCATTGAGTAAACTTTGACCCTGTATCTCACAGTCTGCAGACACATTTCAGCCAATCAGCAGCAGACACTCCCTCCCAGACCCTCCCAGCTCCTGGGCAGCAGCCATTTTAGATTCATTCTGATCCTGCATTCTTAGTGAGAGGAGGGATAGTGCTGCTGCTGATGATTTTATAGGGAAATTGATAGCTAGGCTAGTGTATTCAGTGTCCACTACAGTCCTGAAGGACTCATCTGATCTCTGCTGTAAGGACAGCACCCCATAAAGCCCTTTTCAGGGCTAGAACATCAGTTGTTTTTTGTTTTTTCTTTGTAATCTAATAGCAGTTGCCTGCCTGGCACTACCAGCCTGTGTACTCGAAGTAGGGGTAAGGGGGAGACTGGACAAGAAGGGGTTAATAAGCACTCATTCCTGTGATTATTAGTAACTATGTTGAAGTATTCAACTAATGTAAGAGAATATAATTAAGTTAAAACTTATATTTTATTAAACCACTATTTAAAAAAAAAAAAAGAGAGTGTTGATAACACTCTCACCACAACTTGGTTGCCCCACACTAACACTCCACACTATTACCAATGAATGTCACACTGCAATATACCCAGACAGTAAACACAGGTTCCACCACCCCCCTGTATTCCTGGCCAGTAACAGGATACGCTGGCTTCAGGTGACAGGGATGGCTTCTACTCTGTGTATACCCGTCCCTTGCAGTGGATTACCTATTACATTAGTAAACTAAACTAGTAAACGTTAAAAATACTTATGTTGAGATAAGCATGTGGAAAGAAAGAGCACAAACGCGTTTCGGGCCGAGTAGCGGCCTTTCTCAATGTGCAATTGAATTTTGACAAGACGAATGACTCGCTCGCCAGCACCTTATAAACCCAACCCCTATTAGATCCGTCCAATCATAGCGCGCATTAAATTCACGCCTATATTTCAACGAATCACGTGCGTTTCAGAACAACATGCTATCCGCTAGCTGATTGGTAACTGGTAACTGTATACAAGCCCAATCAGGAATAGCTTAATGTGGTTTACCGTACGTTTGGGGGATGGCTAACAATAGTACTGTGTGTTTGATCACTATATTGAATCCGATTCTATGTGCACCCAGAATGATTGAAAGAGCTTATAATATTCCGGACATGGGTATTGTTATTGCGATAACCAAATGTCATGTCCAAAATATGCCAAAACGTCACGATTGTCAAATACAGCTCATTTATAGAATTTAGATAATGCGGTTTGCACTTACGGTGTGTCAGTAAAGAGACCACCTTATAGTATTTATTAGGCTGAAATGAAATTGTTGTATACATTCATTGCTTACTCCTTCCAGATGGTACCTAAGAGTAAATTAGAGCTTATTGGTAAATAGGAAGAAAAGCAGCAGCTTAAACACTTGGATTAATATAGTAACCATTATATCATTGTGTTTATGATTTCATACAGTGATCCTTTACGCATCAGCAGTATCCTATACAGAAATTATTCTGGGTGCACATTAGAAATCGGTTTTTACTGAGAATTACCATTAAGAGTCAGTATTAGTGCAAATTTAAAAATAGAAATGTACAGTAAATATTTTTAGAGGAATGCCCAAAAATTATTGTTCTCATTCATGCCATTAGGCATGACAGCATTTAAGTTAAAAATCCATCTCGCCTCTTTTCTCAAAAGGGCTTGTTCCATATCCTTGCCACGTATTCCTGGGCGTAATGTTTCCAGTCCCCAGAACTTAAAACTACTTGTTTTACCTCCATGACAGTGTAGAAAGTGCCTGGCAACACTGGTAATTTGTTTGCCCTTTTCTACATCCTTTGCTGCTTTCCTAATGTTGCTTAGGTGCTCAGTGATTCTGACCCCTACTTGTCTAGTGGTCATACCTACATAAAACAATTGCAGCTGCATGATAGACAATAGATCACATTAGATGTCTTACAAGTGATGTGATTCTGAATCATCCATTTCTTGTTGAATCTATCCAGCATATATTTCTTTTTTACCATATATGTGCAGTTTTTGCAATTGCCACATGCTATAGATCCCTTATAGATTGGGGCTTTTTTGGCATTTCTGTCAAAATGACTAGATGTTAACTGATCACTGAGGTTGTTTGCACGTCTGTAGGTGCATAAAGGATTCTGTGGGATGATGGAGTTAAGCTGTTCATCTAGTTGTAAGATATGCCAATGTGTGGACAGTATATTAGATACCTGTTGGCTTTGGTTGCAATATGTAGAGATGAATCTTAACGGATTGGAATTGGATTGTAACTTTTTGGTCTTAAAAGTTCCTCTCTATTTTTGTGTAGTGCTTTCTGATAGGCTCTCTTAAGAGACTTTCTAGAGTAACCCCTTAGAAGTAATCTATTCCTTAGTTCATTAGCAGCCTTTTGGAAGGATTCTAGTGATGAGGAATTTCTACGAATCCTTAAATACTCCCCAGTTGGTAAACTCCTAATAGTGTTAGGGTGATGGAAACTGTTGGCATAAAGGATATTATTCGTAGCTGTAGGCTTTCTAAAGGTTTCTGTCTCTAGAGTATTGTTATTCTTGCGAATGGTTAAATCTAGAAATTCCACCTTTCCTTCATCACAAGTCATAGTTAGATATAATCCAAAAGGATTATCATTGAGGATAGCAATGAATTAATGGAGTAGTTCTCTAGTGCCCTCCCATATAAACAAGATATCGTCTATATACCTGGACCAGTGGGTGATGTATTTGGTAAACTGAGAAAGGTTCTGATGAAAGACCACAGTTTCCTCCCACCAGCCCAGGTATATATTGGCGTAAGTAGGGGCGCAGGATGTCCCCATGGCAGTGCCGCATATTTGAAGGTAAAACTTTCCATCAAATACAAAGTAGTTATGTTCTAATACAAATTCTAACAGGTCAATGATGAATTGTTTGGTTTCATCTGTTAGATCTTGGTTTTTTGAAAGGAAATAGGACACTGCTTGACAGCCCCACTTTTTATCTATGCTTGTATACAGAGACTCTACGTCGCACGTTACTAATAAGGATTCTGGTCTTACAGTTAGTGTGTTTATTTTATTCAATACGTGCATAGTGTCTCTGGTGTGGGAGGGCAAAGCATCCACTATATACCTAAGTCTGGCATCCACATATCTACTGGCCTTTTCAGTCATTGATCCAATGCCAGAGACAATGGGTCTTCCTGGTGGACATTCCAGGTTTTTGTGGATCTTAGGTAATAAATATAGTGTTGCTATGGTAGGGTGTTTGACATCTAGAAATTGTTGCTCTTTTTTATCAATAATGCCTTCAGCAGCAGCTGTACAGATCAATTTTTTATACTGTTTCAGAAAATGCTCCGTTGGGTTCCCAAAGAGACTTTTGTAATTTTTAGGGTTATTTAATTGTTTCTTAACCTCAGTGATATACATATGAGTGGGCCATATGACAATATTCCCTCCCTTGTCACTCTGTTTGATTTGAACATCTGTCCATTGTTTCATAGATCTTAGTGCTAGTTTTTCTTCTTCAGAAAGGTTATCAGCCAATGTATCCATTTCTGGTGGAATTGCTAATATGTCTTTACACACTAAATCTAGAAATGTGGCCGTGTTGTGTGAGGTACTGGGTGGGGGTATGAATTTGGATTTGGTTTTTAATACATCTCGCCACTTTGTATCACTATATAAAGTCTCTTTTGGGTCCCTTTCAGACTCTTCTAGAAGGAAGATGAGGTCCTTTATTGCTGCCGCATCATTGCTGTTTAAACCCTCTATGTCTGAGCTGGAGGAAAAATATTTCTTAAGTAGTATTTTTCTTGCAAATAAATGTACATCTTTGATAGTCTCAAACTTGTCAAGTTGAGCTGTGGGGGACAAATGACAGGCCTTTTTTTAGAACTGTGATCTGATTCTCAGTTTAAAATTTTGTCTGATAAATTAATTATGTTTAATTCTTTTTCACTTGTGTGTCAGGCTCACAGCATATACTGTGCCTACTTGCTCAGTGCCACTAGTCATATCTGGTGTAACATTAGTGTAAATTTAAAAAAAAAACTTTTACATCAGTCTGCTAGTGTAATCTAATTTCAGTTGCCTGCCTGCCAGAGTGTGTGCCAGGCCCACTTGCAAACAAGTGCCACCAATCATATTTGTTATAACAGTAGTGTAAATATTAAAAAAAAAATTTTTTGACTGTGAAACATCAGTCTGCTAGTGTAATCTTATTGCAGTTGCCTGCCTGCCAGCGTGTGTGCCAGGCCCACTTGCCAAGTTAGTGGCACCACTCATATTTGTTGTAACAGTAGTGTAAATATTTTAAAAAAAACTTTTTTGACTGTGAAACATCAGTCTGCTAGTGTAATCTAATTTCAGTTGCCTGCCTGCCAGCGTGTGTGCCAGGCCCACTTGCCAATTAGTGCCACCACTCATATTTGTTATAACAGTAGTGTAAATATTTAAAAAAAAAAACTTTTTTGACTGTGAAACATCAGTCTGCTAGTGTAATCTAATTTCAGTTGCCTGCCTGCCAGCGTGTGTGCCAGGCCCACTTGCCAATTAGTGCCACCACTCATATTTGGTATAACAGTAGTGCTAAATATTTTTTTAAAAAACTTTTTTGACTGTGAAACATCAGTCTGCTAGTGTAATCTTATTGCAGTTGCCTGCCTGCTAGCGTGTGTGCCAGGCCCACTTGCCAACTAGTGCCACCACTCATATTTGTTATAACAGTAGAGTAAATATTTTTTAAAAATACTTTTTTGACTGTGAAACATCAGTCTGCTAGTGTAATCTAATTGCAGTTGCCCTGTCTGCCAGCGTGGTGTGCCAGGCCCACTTGCCAACTAGTGCCACCAATCATATTTGTTATAAACAGTAGTGTAAATATTTAAAAAAAAAACTTTTTTGACTGTGAAACATCAGTCTGCTAGTGTAATCTAATTGCAGTTGCCTGCCTGCCAGGGTGTGTGCCAGGCCCACTTGCCAAGTTAGTGGGCACCACTCATATTTGTTGTAACAGTAGTGTAAATATTTTAAAAAAAAATTTTTTTGACTGTGAAACATCAGTCTGCTAGTGTAATCTAATTGCAGTTGCCTGCCTGCCTGCCAGCGTGTGTGCCAGGCCCACTTGCCAAGTTAGTGGCACCACTCATATTTGTTGTAACAGTAGTGTAAATATTTAAAAAAAAAAACTTTTTTGACTGTGAAACATCAGTCTGCTAGTGTAATCTAATTTCAGTTGCCTGCCCTGCCAGCGTGTGTGCCAGGCCCACTTGCCAACTAGTGCCACCACTCATATTTGTTATAACAGTAGTGTAAATATTTATAAAAAAACTTTTTTGACTGTGAAACATCAGTCTGCTAGTGTAATCTTATTGCAGTTGCCTGCCTGCACGCCAGCGTGTGTGCCAGGCCCACTTGCCAAGTTAGTGGCACCACTCATATTTGTTGTAACAGTAGTGTAAATATTTTTTAAAAAAAAAACCTTTTTTGACTGTGAAACATCAGTCTGCTAGTGTAATCTAATTTCAGTTGCCTGTCTGCCAGCGTGTGTGCCAGGCCCACTTGCAACTAGTGCCACCAATCATATTTGTTATAACAGTAGTGTAAATATTTAAAAAAAAAAAAAAATTTGACTGTGAAACATCAGTCTGCTAGTGTAATCTAATTCAGTTGCCTGCCTGCCAGCGTGTGTGTCAGGCCCAGTGCCACCACTCATATCTTGTTTAATAGTAGTGTAAGTGTACATTTAAAAAAAATAAACTTTTTGGATTGTGAAACATCAGTCTGCTTTTTTGTGTCAGGCTCACAGCATATACTGTCACTGTGCCCACTTGCCCAGTGGCACCACTCATATTTTGTTTAATAGTAGTGTAAGTCTACATTTAAAAAAAAAAAAAATGACAGGCAGAGGCAGGCCACCCCGCAGGTGCCGTCGTGGTCGTGGTGCTGTGATTCCCTATGGCCATAGAATAATGCCCAGTGTTAGGCCACGTACCATGGACATGAAAAGTTCTGATGAAATAGTTGACTTTATAACACAGGGACACCCAATCTTCTACATCTTCCGCTCATAACCTTGACGCACCCATCCACCTCCGGCTTAGCTTCGGGCACCTCTCAACTGACCAGTGCCACTCGCCCGCCTGCCGCCACAACCAACACTAGCACCACCAGCCGCTTCACTTGATCTGTCAGAGGAGTTATTGACACATCAGTTGGAAGAAATGAGTGATGCGCAACCATCATTGACAGAGGATGTAGATAACAGTGATATGTCTCAGTCAGGCAGCATTACAGACATGGACGTACGGTGTGATGATGATGATGATGATGTAATCTAATAGCAGTTGCCCTGCCTGGCACTACCAGCCTGTGTGTCAGGCTCACAGCATATACTGTGCCTACTTCCTCAGTGCCACCAGTCATATCTGGTGTAACATTAGTGTAAATTTAAAAAAAAAAACTTTTACATCAGTCTGCTAGTGTAATCTAATTGCAGTTGCCTGCCTGCCAGCGTGTGTGCCAGGCCCACTTGCCAATTAGTGCCAACACTCATATTGTTATAACAGTAGTGTATATATTTTTTTAAAAAACTTTTTTGACTGTGAAACATCAGTCTGCTAGTGTAATCTTATTGCAGTTGCCTGCCTGCCAGTGTGTGTGCCAGGCCCACTTGCCAACTAGTGCCACCACTCATATTTGTTATAACAGTAGTGTATATATTTTTTTAAAAAACTTTTTTGACTGTGAAACATCAGTCTGCTAGTGTAATCTAATTGTAGTTGCCTGCCTGCCAGCGTGTGTGCCAGGCCCACTTGCCAACTAGTGCCACCAATCATATTTGTTATAACAGTAGTGTAAATATTTAAAAAAAAACTTTTTTGACTGTGAAACATCAGTCTGCTAGTGTAATCTAATTGCAGTTGCCTGCCTGCCAGGGTGTGTGCCAGGCCCACTTGCCAAGTTAGTGGCACCACTCATATTTGTTGTAACAGTAGTGTAAATATTTAAAAAAACAAACTTTTTTGACTATGAAACATCAGTCTGCTAGTGTAATCTAATTGCAGTTGCCTGCCTGCCAGCGTGTGTGCCAGGCCCACTTGCCAAGTTAGTGGCACCACTCATATTTGTTGTAACAGTAGTGTAAATATTTAAAAAAATAACTTTTTTGACTATGAAACATCAGTCTGCTAGTGTAATCTAATTTCAGTTGCCTGCCTGCCAGCGTGTGTGCCAGGCCCACTTGCCAACTAGTGCCACCAATCATATTTGTTATAACAGTAGTGTAAATATTTAAAAAAAAACTTTTTTTACTGTGAAACATCAGTCTGCTAGTGTAATCTTATTGCAGTGGCCTGACTGCCAGCGTGTGTGCCAGGCCCACTTGCCAAGTTAGTGGCACCACTCATATTTGTTGTAACAGTAGTGTAAATATTTTAAAAAAAACTTTTTTGACTGTGAAACATCAGTCTGCTAGTGTAATCTAATTGCAGTTGCCTGCCTGCCAGGGTGTGTGCCAGGCCCACTTGCCAAGTTAGTTGCACCTCTCATATTTGTTGTAACAGTAGTGTAAATATTTAAAAAAAAAAAAATTTTTTTGACTGTGAAAGATCAGTCTGCTAGTGTAATCTAATTGCAGTTGCCTGCCTGCCAGCGTGTGTGCCAGGCCCACTTGCCAAGTTAGTGGCACCACTCATATTTGTTGTAACAGTAGTGTAAATATTTTAAAAAAAAAACTTTTTTGACTGTGAAACATCAGTCTGCTAGTGTAATCTAATTTCAGATGCCTGCCTGCCAGCGTGTGTGCCAGGCCCACCTTGCCAACTAGTGCCATTAATCATATTTGTTATAACAGTAGTGTAAATATTTAAAAAAAAAAACGTTTTTGACTGTGAAACATCAGTCTGCTAGTGTAATCTAATTGCAGTTGCCTGCCTGCCAGCGTGTGTGCCAGGCCCACTTGCCAACTAGTGCCACCAATCATATTTGTTATAACAGTAGTGTAAATATTTAAAAAAAAACTTTTTTGACTGTGAAACATCAGTCTGCTAGTGTAATCTAATTGCAGTTGCCTGCCTGCCAGCGTGTGTGCCAGGCCCACTTCCCAAGTTAGTGGCACCACTCATATTTGTTGTAACAGTAGTGTAAATATTTAATAAAAAAACGTTTTTGACTGTGAAACATCAGTCTACTAGTGTAATCTAATTTCGGTTGCCAGGCCAGCCTGCCACTGCCAGCCCTGTGTGTCAGGCTCACAGCATATACTGTGCCTACTTCCTCATATCTGGTGTAAACATTAGTGTTCAAAAAAAACCTTTTACATCAGTCCGCTAGTGTAATCTAATTGCAGTTGCCTGCCTGCCAGCGTGTGTGCCAGGCCCACTTGCCAACTAGTGCCACCACTCATATTTGTTATAACAGTAGTGTAAATATTTAAAAAAAACTTTTTTGACTGTGAAACATCAGTCTGCTAGTGTAATCTAATTGCAGTTGCCTGCCTGCCAGTGTGTGTGCCAGGCACACTTGCCACTAGTGCCACCAATAATATTTGTTATAACAGTAGTGTAAATATTTAAAAAAAAAAACACTTTTTTGACTGTGAAACATCAGTCTGCTTTTTTGTGTCAGGCTCACAGCGTATACTGTGCCCACTTGCCCAGTGCCACCACTCATATCTTGTTTAATAGTAGTGTAAGTGTACATTTAAAAAAAATAAACTTTTTGGATTGTGAAACATCAGTCTGCTTTTTTGTGTCAGGCTCACAGCGTATACTGTCACTGTGCCCACTTGCCCAGTGGCACCACTCATATTTTGTTTAATAGTAGTGTAAGTCTACATTTAAAAAAAAAAAAAAAAATGACAGGCAGAGGCAGGCCACCCCGCAGGTGCCGTCGTGGGTCGTGGTGCTGTGATTCCCCTTTGGCCATAGAATAATGCCCAGTGTAGGCCACGTACCATGGACACGAAAATTTCTGATGAAATAGTTGACTTTATAACACAGGACACCCAATCTTCTACATCTTCTGCTCGTAACCTTGACGCACCATCCACCTCCAGCTTAACTTCGGACACCTCTCAACTGACCAGTGCCACTCACCCGCCTGCCGCCACAAACCAACACTAGCACCCACAGCCGCTTCACTTGATCTGTCAGAGGAGTTATTGACACATCAGTTGGAAGAAAAGAGTGATGCGCAACCATCATGACAGAGGATGTAGATAACAGTGATATGTCTCAGTCAGGCAGCATTACAGACATGGAGGTACGGTGTGATATGATGATGATGTTGTACCCGCTGCTGCTTCCTTTGTTGAGTTGTCAGATACAAGTGAAGCGGTTGATGATGACGATGCGTCCCGTGGATGTCACATGGGTGCCCGCTAGAAGAGAAGAAGAACAAGGGGAAATTTCAGATGGGGAGACAGAGAGGAGGAGGAAGAGACGAGTTGGAAGCAGGGGGAGGTCGTCTCAAGGAGATAGTGGCACAGTCAGACAGCATGCATCGGCACCCGGGGTCAGCCAGACAGCACGCCAATCAACGCATGCTGTTTGCCACCACCAGAATGCCGTCATTGCAGAGCTCAGCAGTGTGGCATTTTTTTTTGTGTGTCTGCCTCTGACAACAGCGATGCCATTTGCAACCTGTGCCAAAAGAAACTGAGTCATGGGAAGTCCAACACCCACCTAGGTACAACTGCTTTGCGAAGGCACATGATCTCACATCACAAATGACGATGGGGATGAACACATGAGTAGAAGCAGCACACAAACTCAAAGCCGCCATCCTCCTCCTGGTCCAGTATCTTCAGCCACGTCAACCACTGCTGTACTCCTTGCCCCCTCTCAACCATCCGCCACTCAGTCTCTCTTACGTAGCAGTTCCTAGACAGTCAGGTGTCTGTCAATGACATGTTTCAGCGTAAGAAGCCAATGTCCCAAAGTCACCCCCTTGCCCGGCGTCTGACAGCTGGCTCTTCTGAACTCTTAGCCATACAAGCTGGTGGAGTCTGAGGTGTTCAAAAAATTTGTATCTATTGGGACACCACAGTGGAAGGTACCCGGCCGAAATTTCTTTTCACAAAAGGCAATCCCCAACCTGTACTCGATTGTGCGAAAGGAAGTAATGGCATGTCTGGCACACAGCGTTGGGGCAAGGGTCCATCTGACCACTGATAGCTGGTCTGCAAAGCATGGTCAGGGCAGGTATATCACCTACACTGCACATTGGGTAAACCTGCTGACGGCTGACAAGCATGGAATGCGTGGCTCTGCAGAGGAGTTGGTGACACCGCCACGACTTGCAGGCAGGCCTGCTGCTACCTCCTCTACTCCTCCTACTCCATCCTCTTCCATAACCTCTTCCTCGGCTGAGTCTTCTTCTGCTGCTGCGTCTTGCTCCACATCAACGGCACCCCCCCAGCTCCCCAGGTACTATTCAACATCCCGGATACGGTAGTGTCATGCCGTCTTGGGGTTGACTTGCCTGAAAGCAGAGAGTCACACCGCACCAGCACTCCTGTCTGCCCTGAACGCACAGGTGGATCAGTGGCTGACTCCGCACCAACTGGAGATTGGCAAAGTTGTTTCTGACAATGGAAGTAATTTGGTGGGCGGCATTGAAATTGGGCAAGTTGACACATGTGCCGTGCATGGCACATGTGTGTAATCTGATTGTGCAACGCTTTGTGCATAAGTACCCAGGCTTACAAGACATCCTAAAGCAGGCCAGGAAGGTGTGTGGCCATTTCAGGCGTTCCTACACGGCCATGGCGCACTTGTCAGATATCCAGCGGCGAAACAACCTGCCAGTGAGGCGCTTGATTTGCGACAGCCCGACACGTTGGAATTCAACACTCGTAATGTTCGACCACCTGCTCCAACAAGAAAAAGCTGTTAACGAGTATTTGTATGACCGGGGTGCTAGGACAGCCTCTGGGGAGCTGGGGATTTTTTTGCCACGTTACTGGACGCTCATGCGCAATGCCTGTAGGCTCATGCGTCCTTTTGAGGAGGTGACAAACCTAGTCAGTCGCACCGAAGGCACCATCAGCGACATCATACCATTTGTTTTCTTCCTGGAGCGTGCCCTGCAAAGAGTGCTGGATCAGGCCGTAGATGAGCGTGAAGAGGAAGAGGAAGAGTTGTGGTCTCCATCACCACCAGAAACAGCCTTATCAGCATCACTTGCTGGACCAGCGGCATCGCAGGAAGAGGATTGTGAGGAAGAGGAGTCAGAGGAGGAATGTCGCTTTGAGGAAGAGGAGGAAGACCAAGCACAACAGGCATCCCAGGGTGCTCGTTGTTGTCACCTATCTGGTACCCGTGGTGTTGTACGTGGCTGGGGGGAAGAAGATACCTTCAGTGAGATCACTGAGGACGAGGAACGGGACATGAGTAGCTCGGCATCCAACCTTGTGCAAATGGGGTCTTTCATGCTGTCGTGCCTGTTGAGGGACACTCATAAAAAAGCTGAAGGAGAACGAACTGTACTGGGTGTCCACGCTACTAGACCCCCGGTATAAGCAAAAAGTGACTGAAATGTTACCAAATTCCCACTAAGTCGGAAAGGATGGAGCAGTTAAAAAATAAATTAAAAGTATGCTTTACACAGCATATAAGGGGTGATGTCACAGCACAACGGGAATCTAACAGGGGAAGAGATGAAAGTAATACTCCTCCTCCCACAAACACGCCGGCAAGGACAGGACGCTTTCCAGACGTGTTGTTGATGGAGGACATGCGGACCTTTTTAACTCCTATGCATCGCCACAGCCCCTTCGGGATCCAGCCTCAGAGAATGACTCAACCGACAGGTAGCAGACTACCTCGCATTAACTGCGGATCTCGACACTCTGTGGAGCGATGAACCCCTTGACTAGTGGGTGTGCAGGCTTGACCTGTGGCCTGAGCTATCCCCAATTTGCAATCGAACTTCTGGCCTGCCCCGCTTCAAGTGTCCTGTCAGAAAGGACCTTCAGTGCAGCAGGAGGTATTGTCACTGAGAAGAGAAGTCGCCTAGGTCAAAAAAGTCTTGATTATCTCACCTTTATTAAAATGAATGAGGGATGGATCCCGGAAGGGACTGACATTGGGCAATACATTCGAGTAAAAAAGGCCTGATGAGATGAGCTGCTTCTGTTTCATGAATTCCTGTTTTGTTGTTGGATCCCTGGCATCTGAACTCGGCTTGCTGATTGACCATTCTTCTGGATTCCCCTTTTTGCTTTATGAAAGATTGACTGCTTTCCTGGCTACTGACCCGTGGCTTGTATTCTGACAATTCTTTTGTATCCTGTATGCTTACTTGGCTACTGTGTCTATCACCATGCTGTGAGAACTGTAAGCTTAACTGGCTCAGTCTAAGCAACTATACTGTGACATCTGTTTATCCTGAAGCCAAGTACCTTTGCTGTGAGTACCGGTATACTTCCTTGGCTGTTGGTACTAAAACTCCACTGCTGTAAGAACTGTATGTTAATCTGCTTGCTGAGTCTAAGCAACTATACTGTGACATCTGTTTATCCTGAAGCCAAGTACCTCTGCTGTGGAGTACCTGTATACTTCCTTGGCTGTTGGTACTAAACTCCACTGCTGTAAGAACTGTATGTTAATCTACCTGCTGAGTCTAAGCAACTATACTGTGACATCTGTTTATCCTGAAGCCAAGTACCTCTGCTGGGAGTACCTGTATACTTCCTTGGCTGTTGGTACTAAACTCCACTGCTGTAAGAACTGTATGTTAATCTGCTTGCTGAGTCTAAGCAACTATACTGTGACATCTGTTTATCCTGAAGCCAAGTACCTCTGCTGTGAGTACCTGTATACTTCCTTGGACAGGGGAGGGCTGGCAGCCTTAGGCCTGGGGGGCAAATCCAGTCAGTGGCCCATTGCACCAACAAATCAGCTCACAGCCACAGTACCCACAGCACGCCACAGCCAGTAGGACCCACCACAGGACCCATAGCCAGCAGGACCACCATGAATAACCTTTACTGAAGCCAACTGGGATTAGATAGTGCATGATCACTTCCAATTCTTGGAATTAGAAAAAAAAAACTTTGTTTTCAAAGTGTAATTGCAGAAAATGGTGCAAAATAATGAAAGTTTATTGCAAAGGTGTTTTTACTACAGTAGACTTTATTTAAAATGTTGTATTCTCAAAGTGTTTACATTCCTTAAAAAAATGTGGGCTGGTGGAATGTGCCAGCCACGGGGATTTTTTCCAGGGGTTAAAGGAAAGCTTTTGAGCAGTTTTTTTCTGCAATGACTTTAAACCACTGATTTTTTTTTTATGTTTTTTTTTAGCACATTTATTGCCTCTATAAAATATGGTGACCATGTAGGCTGGTAGAATTGTAGGTGTGTACACACCGGATTAACAACTAAATAAGAAAACATCTAAAATTTATTCTAAACTAAATAAGCTACAGTTAGAGCGATCACACATTACCTATTATTTTTCATGCTGCATGGAGTGTGTGCAGCCCTCATGTACACCTAAAGCCATGTTGCTTTCCTATTTAAATTACTATATATATATATATATATATATATATATATATATATATATATAATATATATATATATATATATATATATATATATATATATTACATATAATAAACAAGGGTCCTTTAATTTAATCTTAATACACTGAAAGGGACATGAAACCATTTTTTTTTTCTCACAATTCAGATAGAGTTTACAATTTTAAACAGCTTTGCAATCTACTTATATGTCAAATTTGCTTTGTTTTCTTGGTATCCTTTATTATTATTATTTGTAGAGCGTCAACATATTCTGCAGCCCTATAAACATAGCTATAATATTCATTTTTAAGAGACAAAATATCATTTTAACGAGACAAATGGGTAGGGGGGCCTACCAAGAGTTGCACTGTTGCAATTCAGCTCTCATGAAGGGATCTATAAAGCAGCCTGGGCTTGTATGCTTATGTGCTTGTTCAGGCGCAGCAATGCACTACTGGGAGATAGCGGCTGATTGGTGGCTGTATATATGCTTCTTGTCATTGTCTCACCTAGATGTTTTATCTAGCTCCCCAGTAGAGAAATGCTGCCCCTTCACGAAAAGATACCAAGAAAATGAAGCAAATTTGATAAACTGTAAGTCCACTGGAATAATTTTTTAAAACTGTTTGCTCTATCTGAATCATGAAAAAAAAACATTGGGGTTCATGTCCCTTAAAGTTACAGATTAAAGGGACATTAAACCCAAACATTTTCTTTCATGATTCAGATAGATTATACATTTTTAAACAACTTTCCAATTTACTTCTCTAATCAAGTTTGCTTTATTTGCTTGGTATCTGTTATTGAAGAAGCAGCAATGCACTCCTGGGAGAAAGCTGAACACATTTGTAAGCCAATTAAAATGGGCATACAAGTTCATCCACCTATCAGCAGCTAGCTCCAAGCTCCTGAGCCTTTCTAGATATGCTTTTCAACAAATCATTTCAAAGGAATTAAGCAAATTAGAAAATAGAAGTAAATTGTAAAGTTGTTTAAAATTGTAGGTTCTGTCTGAATCATGAACGACAAATTTTGTGTTTCATATCCCTTTAATAATACTGCAAGAATGCAAATGGAATTAAAAGCTCCACAATGCATGTACATGTTTAATAACTTAAAGGGACATGAAACCCATTTTTTTCTTTTAGATTCAGATAGAGCTACCGTTTTAACATCTTTCCAATATACTTTTATTATCAATGTTGCTTCATTTTCTTGGTATCCTTTATTGAAGGAGCAGCAATGTACTACCAGGAGCTAGCTGAACACATTGTTAAGACAATGACAATAGATATATATGTGCAGCCACAATAAGTAGCTAGCTCCCAGATCCTAAGCTTACCTATCTATCTTTTTCAGCAAAGAATACCAAGAGAACTAAGCAAATTAGATAATAAAAGTAAATTAAGAAGTTGTTTAAAAACTGTGTGCTCTATCTGAACCATGAAAGTAAAATGATGGTTTCATGTCCCTTTAATAAAAATGATTCAGGAAGCCTGTTTTTTAGCTAATTCCTCCTAGAAACCATGAAATTACTAACTTAGAAAAAAACACAGCATAGACACAGTTTATCTTTATTAACAATAACACAGAATGCTTTTAAAAGATAATATGCTTCCATATTTCCATGCAGCCCTGCTCACTAGCTCTGGGGTACACATACAGTACACTCCCATTGCAGAACTGTATATAAATGTGCAGCCTAGCAAGGGGACTGTTACCTACAGTTACACATCACACAGTAAAGGCTGTGACACACTGCAAGCAGAGCGATGCGCAGCGTGTAGATGCAGCTGTGCGCGCTCAGTGTGTCCTGCCTTTTCATCTCTGAGCACTCCAGTTGCGTCAGGTCGCGTAGCTGAGCGCTCAGAGATGAAATATCTGAACTTCAGAAGCGATGCGACGCGGAGCGAAGCACGTGCTTCGCCTCGCGTCGCTCCCGCTTGCAGTGTGTCACAGTCTAATGCATATATGACAAATACTGCTCACTAGCCTCTGGGGTACACATACAGTACTCCCATGCGCAGACTGTATACTAAATGTGCAGCCTAGCAAGGACCTGTTACCTACAGTTACACATCACACCGTAATGCATATATGACAAATACTGCTCACTAGCTCTGGGGTACACATACAGTACACTCCATTGCAGAACTGTATATAAATGTGCAGCCTACGCAAGGACTGTTACCTACAGTACACATCACACAGTAAAGCAATGCATAGGTGACAAATACTGCTCACTAGCCCTGGGGTACACACAAACTCCCATTGCAGAACTGTATATAAATGTGCAGCCTAGCAAGGACTGTTACCTACAGTTAACATTATTATTATTATTTCCCCATGTAGGATACACATAACTGAAATGTCTTATCCAATGCTTCAGTAAAATAAAAGCTGCACAATATTTGCTGTTTATACATGAGGATCTTACTGCACAGCCACAGTATTAGCTGTATTCTACATGAGGATTTCACTGCAGCCCCGGCCCTGAAGAAACCCCACACACTTGCAGACCAGCACATTTATGTACTTACTTTTAGTAGAGGTGGCCACACATGATCTAGGCCAGCTCACACTGATCGCCTTTCCCTCCATTCATTGAGACTGCGCTCTGTTTGACTAGGGAAAGCCTTCACTAAGCCCTTCCCCCCTCAGCAAATGGCCTTTCAGTTTCAGTGCCATAGAGAGAAGGGCTGCTCCACTGCTGCTTATGTGTGTGCAGCTGCTCCCCCTGCTGCCATTATTAAAAATTACAATTAAAAAAAAAAAAAAAAAAAAAAGCAGCAGCCGTTTTTACATGATTTAGGGCCTGCCTGGGGGGCACTTGCCTCTCCTGCCCCCTGCCCAGTCCGCCCTGTCCTTGGCTGTTGGTACTAAACTCCACTGCTGTAAGAACTGTTTGTTTATCTGCTTGCTGAGTCTAAGCAACTCTACTGTGACATTTGTCTTCCTGAAACTAAGTTGCCTTACCGAGATACTGGCGTATGCTCGGCCTGTTCCTGAACCAAAGTTGTCTTACCGAGATACTGGCGTATGCTCGGCCTGTTCCTGAACCCAAGTTGCCTTACTGAGATACTGGTGTATGCTCGGCCTGTTCCTGAACCCAAGTTGCCTTACCAAGATACTGTCGTATGCTCGGCCTGTTCCTGAACCCAATTTGCCTTACCCAGATACTGGCATATGCTCAGCCTGTTCCTGAACCCAAGTTGCCTTACCGAGATACTAGCGTATGCTCGGCCCGTTCCTGAAACCAAGTTGCCTTACCGAGATACAGGCATATGCTCGCCGCTCGACCCGTTCCTGAACCCAAGTTGCCTTACCGAGATACTCGCGTATGCTCAGCCCCTTCCTGAACCCAAGTTGCTATACCGAGATACTGGAGTATGCTCGGCCACTTCCTGAAACCAAGTTGCCTTACCGAGATACAGGCGTATGCTCGCCGCTCGGCCCGTTCCTGAAACCAAGTTGCCTTACCGAGATACAGGCGTATGCTCACCGCTCGGCCCGTTCCTGAACCCAAGTTGCCTTACCGAGATACTGGCGTATGCTCAGCCCCTTCCTGAACCCAAGTTGCTATACCGAGATACTGGCGTATGCTCGGCCCGTTCCTGAAACCAAGTTGCCTTACCGAGATACAGGCGTATGCTCGCCGCTCGGCCCGTTCCTGAAACCAAGTTGCCTTACCGAGATACTGGCATATGATACCAAGTACCCTGGCTCTAATACCCGTGTATGCCCACTTTGATCCTAATATCAAGTACTCGTAAGGGTCGTCTGTGTCTGTTGAAGGACTTCTGCTTGAACTGTTCTTTTACAAGACTTTCATTTGTTTATTATCAGTTTGGAATATAACCTTGATGTGCTTTACCTCTTGTTTTCCTTGCATTACCTTAGTAAAGTTACTTTAACCAAAAGCCCTTCTTTGTTCTGTGATTCCATTCTGGTTATACTGAGTCCTACTACCCTCTTCACATCCCTCTCAGCTTAACTCAGCCATCACCTCTGCACATGCTCCAAACTCCTGAACCTACCTCAGCGAGCATGATGACAGATTAAACTGCTAAGAATAGTACTACTCTAACACAATACTCATATCTGGTGGCACAGTAGATTGCACCGCGCAGTGCCCCAAATTTGAAGTAGGAGGAAGATCCGACCAAGCGTCTCTTTCCATCTTTCGGTTCCTAAAAATTATCTCCGGGTTCCTAAAACGATGCCATACCTGTACTCGATTGTGCAAAGGAAGTCATGGCATTATGGGGTCTTTCATGCTGTCAGCCTGTTGAGGGTTGGGGACCCTCGTATAAAAAGGCAGAAGAAGAAACGACCTGTACTGGGTGTTCAAGCATCTTTTTCCATCTCCGGTTCCTAAAATCCATGCCATATACACGTCCCCTGATAGGGGACACCGCAGTGGAACGGTACCCGGCACAATTTATCTCTGCCCAAAAAGGCAATCCCGGACCCCACACCTGTACTCGATTGTGCAAAAGGAAGTAACCTTACCATGGGTCCCAGCGTGCAGTATTGTAATTCTCTGTATGGGAAATATATATCTATCAAATTCATCCTAATTTATCTATCAAAACTCTCATCTAACTATCAATCGTATCTATCAAATGTATATTGCATCTATTGATCTAAGTACTTCGTATCTATCCAAATGCTACTATTGCATCTATCTGATCTATGTAATTCGTATCTCATCAAATGTATATTGCATCTATTTATCTAAGTAATTCGTATCATAAACTGTATATTGCTTCTATTGATCTATGTAATCTATGTATCTATCTATCAATCTATCATATCCGTGGCCGGACTGTTTTGTGACAGCCACTTGTGTTTCGGCCAAATTTGAAGTAGGAGGACGACCAAGCATCTTTTTCCATCTCCCGGTTCCTAAAATCAATGCCATATACACCTCCCCTGATAGGGGGAGTAACAGGTATTAAACTGCTAAGAATAGTACTACTTAACACACCACTCATATCTGGTGGCACAATAGATTGCATGCGCAGTGCCCCAAATTTGAAGCAGGAGGACCGACCAAGCATCTTTTTCCGTCTCGCGGTTCCTAAAATCCATGCCATATACACGTCCCCTGGCGCCGCAACTGCCTCTGGGAACCTTACCATGGGTCCCAGAGCGCACGTCTTGTAATTCTCTGTCTGTGAAATTATATATCTATCAAATCTATCTCTTTATCTATCAAATCTATCTAACTATCAATCGTATCTATCAAATGTATATTGCATCTATTGATCTATGTAATTCGTATATATCAAATGTATATTGCATCTATTGATCTATGTAATTCGTATCTATCAAATGTATATTGCATCTATTGATCTATGTAATTTGTATCTATCAAATGTATATAGAATCTATTGATCTATGTAATTCGTATCTATCAAATGTATATTGCATCTATTGATCTATGTAATTCGTATCTATCAAATGTTATAGCTCTATTGTCTTGTAATTCGCATCTATCACATCTATATTGCATCTATTGATCTATGTAATTCGTATCTATCAAATGTACTAATGCATCTATTGATCTATGTCATTAGTTATCTATCAAATGTATATTGCATCTATTGATCTATGTACCTTCGTATCTATGAAATGTATATTGCATCTATTGATCTATGAATTTGTATCTATCAAATGTATACTTGCATCTATTGATCTATGTATCTATCAAATCTATCTTTCTCGTGGTTGTGCAAATGGACTGTTTGCGGTCTGTTTGTGGTGCGTTACACGGGGAGTTTGTCTGTCACTGTGAAGAGGGGCGTAACCCTTACACTACCTGATCGATAACACATCATACCTGATGTTTTTAAAGCACGTTATTCCAAACAATTTAGGAATTTAGGTGATTTATGCCCTTTATGGCTTAAAACCAGACTCTGCATCAACTATGTAATTTTCCATGGGAGTTTTGACATGGATCCCCCTCCGGCATGCCACAGTCCAGGTGTTAGTCCCCTTGAAACAACTTTTCCATCACTATTGTGGCCAGAAAGAGTCCCTGTGGGTTTTAAAGTTCGCCTGCCTATTGAAGTCAATGGCGGTTCGCCCGGTTCGCCGGTTCGCGAACAGTCACGGAAGTTCGAGGTCCGCTGTTCGCAAACCGAAATTTTTAGGTTCGCGACATCACTAGAGAGAGAGCGTGCAAAAGAGAGGGATGGGGAGAGAGAGAGCACAAAAGAGAGGAATGGGGAGAGAGAGCGTGCAAAAGAGAGGGATGGGGAGAGAGTGCAAATGAGAGGGATGGGGAGAGAGAGTGCAAAAGAGAGGGATGGGGAGAGAGAGAGCGCAAAATAGAGGGATGGGAGAGAGAGCGCAAAATAGAGGGATGGGAGAGAGAACGCAAAAGAGAGGGGGGAGAGAGCACAAAAGAGAGGGGGAGAGAGCACAAAAGAGAGGGGGGGAGAGAGCACAAAAGAGAGAGGGGAGAGAGCGCAAAAGAGAGGGGGGAGAGAGTGCAAAAGAGAGGGGGGGGAGAGCGCAAAAGAGAGGGGGGAGAGAGCGCAAAATAAAGGGGGGAGAGAGCAAACGAGAGGGGAAGAGAGAGAGAGCGCAAAAGAGAGAGGGGAGAGAGCACAAAAGAGAGGGGGAGAGAGCACAAAAAGAGACAGGGGAGAGAGCGCAAAAGAGAGGGGGGAGAGAGCGCAAAAGAGAGGGGGGAGAGAGCAAAAGAGAGGGGGGGAGAGAAAGCAAAAGAGAGGGGGGAGAGAGGGAGCAAAAGGAGAGGGGAGAGAGAGCAAAAGAGAAGGGGTAGAGAGAGCAAAAGAGAGGTGGAGCGAGAGAGAACGCAAAAGAGAGGGGGGAGAGAGAGAGCAAAAGAGAGAGGGAGGGAGAGAGCGCAAGGGGTGGGACTGCTGTACTGCAAAAAATGGCCCATATGAACGGGCTTTAGGACTAGTATATAATAATATAACATTTTGGAAACCTATGTCTGATATTAACCAACTAAACAAATACATTATAAGTTACAGCACAGGACCCCTGTATTATTTCTGGTCACTGAAACAGAGGTTGTGTGACTGGCTGTCTCTAGAGCTTCTTAGGCTTGACCTGCATATATATTATGTAAAGAATAGTAGAAAGTCACAAGTGTTCTTCTCAGTTAAGCTTTTAACTCATCATAGGAAATGTATACAGAAATTGATTTTATCTTCTTATTTTATACCATATGCACACTGTACATTAGTGAGCACTTCTAAGAATTGTTAGATAGCTTGCTATCTGCCATAACTACCATTAAGTCTTGGCTTTAAAATAATAACATAACATCCTTATCAAACTACACATTTGCCTCTGTCTCACTCTCTGACACTCCCATGTGATGTGAAAATGTTACTGCAACTCCTTCTATGGCTCATGTTTATTTCTTAGCATTACAGGGACAGTCTACACCAGAATTTTTATTGTTTTAAAAGATAGATAATCCCTTTATTACCCATTCCCCAGTTTTGCATAAACAACACAGTTATATTAATATACTTTTAACCTCTGTGGTTATCTTGTATCTAAGCCTCTGCAAACTGCCCCTTTATTTCAGTTCTTTTGACAGACTTGCAGTTTAGCCAATCGGTGCCTGCTCCCAGATAACTTCACGTGCACGAGCACAGTGTTATCTATATGAAACACATGAACTAACACCCTCTAGTGGTGAAAAACCTGTTAAATGCATTCTGAAAAGAGGTGGCCTTTAAGGTCTAAGAAATTAGCATATGAACCTTCTAGGTTAAGCTTTTAACTAAGAATACCAAGAGAACAAAAAAAATTGGTGATAAAAGTAAATTGGAAAATTGTTTAAAATTACATGCCCTATCTGAATCATGAAAGTTTATTTTGTCCTAGACTGTCTTTTCACAGATGCTGCTATTCTAAGGGACCGGACCTCTGAATAAAAAGTTCTTAAAGTTAAAAACAAAAAGTCTGTGTGTCTCTGTAAGCATGTGCCTGATCGACTCTGAGTCTGTCTGATGCTGAGTATTTCTGTCTATCTCTAGTTCTGTTACTGTATTATATAAGTGGTATAGAGCATTAATATCACAGGAATACAATCCATACAGCTTACATTATTGTGCTGGTATTAAATGTCTATGGTTAACGGGTTAATCATTAGTGGGCTAATATAATGCACACTACAATATTTATGTTGAATAGCATAAGTACATTCTTTCTTTCTGGTAATAGATTTTTATGAGGGCCTGCGCTAAAATTCCTGTTGGATAGCGTTCAAATGCTAACCCGATAAAGCACAGAAATTCCACTCAAGTAGTGGAGTTTTTGGTTAAAAGGACAGTAAACACCTTGATATTAAAATATTTAGTTATACATATATATTTGCATTATTTATTCTGTCCCCTTTTCTGCAAAACAATTCATTGTATACTAACTTTATGACATGTGACTAGTTTATCTGTGTACTAAAGCCCAGATTGGCTCCTCCAAATAAAGTAAATGGTGGATGGGGTTTGGCTATTGAAAACTAATTGCAGTAAAAAGGATATTGGCTGACATGTTGTTCTTTAGTAGCACAAAATGTCTTCTAATTACAAGGTGTTTGTTCTACTTGATCTAAAGTCTTACTCTGGAGTTTTTTAAAGCTTTAGATCATTTCAATATAATTCAATATAGAATAAGATTTATATTCACAGTCTTGTTAGAATACTTTATCTAGTTAAAACAGTAGGCTACTTTATCTCTTTAGCGTTTTAAAGTTGGACATTGCAGTTAATCTTCATATTTCTAGTAAAGAGTGTTCACAAATTAGATCTTCAGCAAAATGTTTCCTAGGGCATAAACCAAGAGCAAAGTTAATCTATATATTCCATTTATGCAACTGTTAAGCTGTAAATTGTATATAATGCATATGAGTTATAATTTAGTGAAAATAAAAATCTTAGATTCCCCAAACTTGCTATTTACCATAAATTGGCAGTCTCATTAAGATTACACTAATCCTTAGCTCTTCCCCTTGTTCCCCTACTACTAATATCTCAGATTGATTAACTGGATTGACATTTATCCGACACATTTAGGATTAACACAGAATGCTAGATATAGTACCTAGCGACTTTTGAGTAAGAAGTAAGCATAATCCTCCCCTAACTTGAGCTACCTCAGATTCATAATTTCATTACACTAATTGATAGATGGAATGGTTTTTGGTCAATTCCACACAGAATGCTGTATATAGCACCTAGCGACTTTTGAGGAAACATATCCCTCCCCTCATTTAAAGGGACACTCAATCAAAATTAAACTATCATTATTCAGATAGAGCATGCCATTTTAAACAACTTTCCAATTTACTTCCATTAACTAAATGTGCACAGTCTTTTTATATTTAAACTTTTTGAGTCACCAGCTCCTACTGAGCATGTGCAAGAATAAGTGTGTATGCATTTGTGAATGGTTGATGGCTGTCACATGGTACATGTATGCATTTGTGATTGGCTGATGGCTGTCACATTGTATTGTTATCTTGCATTTGTTGATTATGAAAATCTACTGTGTTGACTGGTCCTTTAAGTCACACCAGATTCACATGAGACAAGGCTCCCTTTAAGAATTACATTACATTTAATTTTGGCCAACTCCAAGACCTCTCATAGAAGTCTCCCTATTCTATCTAGTTAAGCCAGACGTCACTCACCATTAGAGTTCCCTCTTAGCAGATATCTAATATATGTCTGTTTCTCTCTGGCTGTGAGTGTCTCTTTATCTCAGTCTCTCTAACTCTTTCCCTCAATCATATGCAGTCACTCATTGTCACTGCAGCTGCCTGGCCAGTAGTCCTGATTTCCCGCGCAGCGGCGCACGCTATGGTAGGCAGAGCTTGGAGACAGAGTGATGTCATACAGTCAGTGTCACAGTGAGTGCCTGCCTGGCCAGTAGACTAGACCCGACTTCCTGTGCAGCGGCGCACACGCTATGGTAGGCGGAGCTTGGACTCCGGAGACAGAGTGATGTCATACAGTCATCGGGCACAACCCGGCTTAAAAAATAAATAAAACATAACATTAATGAATTTTTTGTTGCTATCATGCTATGTCAGCAGTGCCAGTGGGGTGGGGGGAGGGGACACAGCATTCCATTTGGGCGGGCATTGCCCCCCAAGGCCCCCCCGTGGAGCCGACCCTGATACACAGGGCCGGATTTACATCTCAGGAGCCTGTAGGCACAAAAATCTGAAGCGCTCCCCCCCCCCCAAAAAAAAGGTGGAATAAAAAAACTTTAGGATTTTTTTTTATTATCATTTAGGACAAATAAAAATAAATATTAGATTAAAACATTAAAGCTTAAGGTAACAAGGCAAGTACAGTATTACTTTTAACACTGTGCAAAATCACAATAAAGAAAATGCAATATGTAAACTTACAAACATAAATTAACAGGTCATTGTAAATTACATAACCTCTACAGTGTGCTCTCGTGGGCTAAAGAGGTATGAGTGAGTTCACCTGAGGAAATTGCTGTAATACTTTACAATCAGTGCAAAATCAAACTAAATCACATACCTTTAAATACAAATAAAACACAGAACTAAATAAATGCAGTGTCTTGTAAGTTTTAAAACATCTACAATAATATGTAAACTTAAAACATAAATCTAAGGGTCATTCTAAGCGGCATTGTTTTGGTGCCAGAAGTGTCCAGTTCTCAGCCAATGTATATATAGTCTACGGGCTTGATTCTTTTGGATATGCTTTTTAAATGATTCAAATAGGTTACAAAAATCACCACAGACTATAATGGTAATTGTTGTAGATAAATCTTTTGAAAACTTTTTCTAACAGATTTAAATGAATTGAAAAGAATATCCAAAAGGAATTCAAATGAGCCCTAAATCTGGTATGAATTGGCATGATCATTTTGAAGTATGAACTTCCACTTTATCATAGCAACTTAGACCAGAGGGACTGTGGGTACCAAAGACAGCAAGGTGTCAAACAATTTGTAAACATTTTAACAAATTACTATATTTGAGCTCCCAGGGTGGGAGGTGGGCAACTGGTACCAAAATCACTACAGCTCATTGTAATGGTTATGGTGCTTAGATTTAACCTTTAAAGTGCTGTTACTTTTTAAATATCATCCAAAATACTATGTAAACAACATATGAACCAAAATTAGAGGGATTAAATCCCTTTTCAATAAGAACAGTGGAGATCAGTATTCATATTTGTAAAATAAATTAGGTAGATCCCAAACTTGCAGAGTCTTAAGCTGAAGATAATAGTTCAATGTTACAGCATATGCTTTCTTCTTGATATCTGCTCTGCAAAAGTATCAATAATATCTTCACAACCCAGATTTTTCACAAGTTCTCCTTCAATAGTCAAGAGTGCGTTTAACCTTTCTTGAGCCATTGAACCCCGCAGATAATTTTTTACTCGTCTTAAGGTAGAAAACGACCTTTCACCAGAACAATTAGTTGCAGGAGATGTCAAGACAAGTCTTAATGCAATGTGTACATTCGGATATAGGTCAATTAAGTCTTCCTCATGAAACAGTCTGCATAGTCTTGACAGTGGGATAGTTTTGCACTCAGGCTCCATTAAACACTTTAGATGTCCGCTCAGTTGGATGCACTCTTCTGTTATGTCATCTTCTATTCATCATTAAAATATTTTAAAAGATTAGCTGCACTTGTAGAAATTTCTGGCAGTGTCAAATTGTGAACCTTTTCAAGAAAACTGAAACAATCAAAAAGTGCTGTGTAAGACTCACTTCTTCACCCTAACTCAAAACGTATTTCGTCCATAAGAACATTAAAAGTATTTATGCGAATCAAGTCTTTTCCAGTCTCAATTACATAGCTCTCTTTACTTTCATCAAATCTAGGGTTGTGTTTCTTCTTTCGTTTAATGTCATGCTGATACTCCTCAATTTCACACATTGCCTTAGAAAGCTGTTCATAGTGTTCAAAATTGTCTCTTAAGTTTCTTATTAATTCTGCAAGAGAAATGTACATTTGAACGACTGTTTCCAGGTCAATATGGACACTCTGCAACTTCATGCTGACTACTTTAAATCTCTTCAGTATAATTCCCCACACATTTGTTATTATTGCAGTCTCCAGACGGTTTAAAAGATTAAAAATACTTTCAGCTTCATTTCTTGTTTTTTTTTTCTCTTCAGCATTATCTGCTATTTGTTCAAGGGCTTTTAAAATGTCCACCCATCCTTCTCTTAGAGCTTGGCATGCATCTTGTCTTGCTGACCAGCGTGTTTGGGATAAACTCTTGACAACAGGTGTTCCAGGGCTCAGACAGGACATCAACACACTCCAACGATTAGTGGAAGCTGTAAAAAAGTTATACAACAGTTGCAAAGATGAAAAAAATGTAGATGATTCCTGACAGCACTCTGCAGCAACTGATGCCACAAGGTTAAGAGAATGCGCTGTACATGGCACATATTGGGCTAATGGATATATGTTCTTAATCCGGGCTTGAACACCGGGAGTATGCACCTGACATGTTGCTTGCATTGTCATAAGATTGACCTCGACAATCCTTTATGTCAAGACAATATTTTTCTAAAGTGCTCAATATGATATTTGCAATTTGTTGAGATTTGTGTCCTACGTTTGCTATAAAACCCATGAACCGTTCCACAGCGATACCATCAGGTCTAATGTACCTTAAGATAAAGGTCAGTTGGTCCACATGAGATATGTCAGGTGTAGAATCAACGCTTATGCCATAATATTTAGCTTTTTTTTGCTTCACTCACAATTTGTGTGATCAATGCATCACTTATTAATTTTATTATTTCTTCATAAACTGTTTTTAGAGAGTTACGATGTATGTCCACTCCATACTTTTCCATATTCTTTTAGATGTTGCAGTAAAAATGGATCAAACTCTGAAACTAGTTCCAACAAACCAAGGTAGTTGCCATTATGTAGACTACCTAACTCTTCATCAGTACCACGAAACGGCAATCCACGTGTAGCAAGAGTTTTAACAGTGGCACATACACATTTTAAAACATTCCTCCAATATTGCCTCTCTTCTTCCATCTGCTCCACCATTAATCTATCAATTCGTCCTTTGGCACTTCCTCTAACTTTTAGTGCAACAACAGATGATCTGTGGTGCTGTGAAGATTCATGTTTATGAATTCTCCCTGCAGTATTTTTCCAGTCATTAAAACCAGATGAACTTGAAAATGCATTGAGTTGATCACCAAAAAGTAAATATGGCACACAATAGATACTACCATTGTTTTCTGAATAAACCAACCAAGATCTCTTTTGCAACTCTCCATTTTTCATCTTCCTTTTAAAAGGTCTTCTGTACAAAATCGAACATTATCTCCATACACTCTTTTTGATTTGCTGAAGTCTACACTAGTATTTTGCTGTATTCCATGAAGTACAATATGATCTCTAATTTCTTCGTTAATAACCCACATGGCTGGATCACCAGAAACTGGAGCTGGTATACACATATTCACTTCAACCATAGGTTCAGAACTAGATTTTGCTTCGCCAGATTTAGACACAGAAGATGTACTAGGTGTTTGAATGGAGTCATCATGCATTTCAACATCTTTATTAACATCACTGTGCATCACATGTTCTTCAACAGTGTCATCACCTGCATTTCTCTTCTTCTGCAATCAACGATACATCAGAAGATTTTGAACCGCTTGGACCACCAAAATAAGACTGTGTTTTTCCAACTTTTGATAAGAGTTGATCTGTCTTTTTTTGTTTTTCTTCTCTCAATCTTGTAAACTCATAGCCACTCTTTTTCTTTTTTGGTTCACTCATGGCTGGCACGTGCAATTTGCCTAAAAAAAAAAAAAATACCAAATGGGTATGGTAAATGGAGGCTTTAGGCTTGGTCTCAATTTTTGTTAAAACATTTTGTAATGGTCTGACTAAAAATGGGGCACCTGCCCTGCTACCAACAGCCCATCCTCATATAACATGGACACAGCTTTACTTCCTCTTTATAGCGCAAATTCTTAGGGGCAAAAATTACTTTTGAAATTTTGCACCCCTAAAAATGTTTGCCTGTCCTGTGCACCCTCCTCTACGCCATTAACCCAGTGGCAGCCAGAGCACTGCAACACAAACCCACTTTTATTATTTGTGCCTTTCATGTTAGTACTTGGTAGGCTAATTTAACCCTCATCAAAAGGACACAAATACATGGTTGATAGGGAATGTCTGGCAGACTTTCCAGCAGATGAAAGGTTTAAAACTATAAGGTAAACATTTTTCTAATTTACTTCTATTACCAATTTTGCTATATTCTCTCTGTATCCTTTCTTGAAGGAACAGCAGTGCACTACTGGAAATTAGCTGAACACATTCGTAAGCCAATTTCAAGAGACATATATATATGCAGCCAACAATCAGCAGCTAGCTCCCAGTCCCTGAACCTATCTAGATATGCTTCTCAACAAATGACAACAAGAGAAAAAAGTAAATTATATAAAATAAGTAAATTGGAAAGTTGCTTAAAAATGTATTCTCTATCTAAATCCGGATTGAAAAATGTTGGATTTCATGCACTCTCAGGATAGATAGAATATGAAATATATATATATAATCAATGTAAAAGCCATACATGACTGAAAACTGGAGCTCACCAGAAATGACCCTTTATACAGAAGTTCAAAATGTATGTGCATATAGTGAATGCACAGGTGGAATTAGTCACTATCACATTTTATGAGTTTGCCCTCACAGCACCCTTAAAATCAATAAGGGAGGTTATAACATAGCAGATTTGAGTACAAATGAAATGATTCACGCTATTTTATATAATCAGCTTTTCTGATTCAACAAGTACTTTAATAAAGCAGACTTCCAATTTTAAAAGGACAGTCAAGTCCAAACAATCTTTTATGTTTCAAATAGGGCATGTAATTTTAAACAACTTTAACCAAATAGATAACATTGTGATCATGCCCGTGGATTGTGGCAGACAATGCACCAATTGGTTAAAATGAAAGTCAAATTCAATAGATAATAAATAAAATGTCATGTGATCAGGGGGCTGTCAGAAGATGCTTAAATACAAGGTAATCATAGAGGTAAAAAAAAGTATATTACTATAATAGTGTTGGTTATGCAAAACTGGGGAATGGGTAATAAAGCAGGGATTATCTATCCTTTAAAACAACAAATATTCTGGTGTTGACTGTCCCTTTAAAATTAAATTGTACAAAAAGGCAGCGAAAGCAATCTTTTAGAGCAAATAAAATATTTTTGCAATACACCTTAAACCATAAGGCCTTTTTATGGAGATACACTAACTAACACACATACACCTATTATTGCTATATTTGTTGTAATTAAAGCTACACCAAAAATTAATATACACGTAAAGGGACATTAAACCTAAAAAAAATATTCCAAGATTCAGATAGAGAATACAATTTTAAACAAAATTCCCAGAATTATTTTATCTAATTTGCTTCATTCTTTAGATATCCTTTGTTGGAGAAATAGCACTGCACAGGGTTGAGCCAGTCACATGAGGCATATATCTGCAGCCACTAATCAGCAGCTACTAAGACTATCTAGATATGCTTTTCAACAAAGGATATCAACAGAAATTAGATAATAGACCTAATTTGGAAAGTTGTTTTCAATTGTATTCTCTATCTGAATCATGAACAAATAATGTTGGGTTTATGTCCCTTTAACTTAACTCAAATGGCCATACAATTGAAAACTGATATCAAAAATGGATGGAACATTACATATACACCTTTTTAAATGTATGTTTTGCAGATATCTCTGGTAATTTATTTTGTTTATATATTAATAGAGGCTCCAAGGACAGGACTTATTCAGCATCTTGGGGTTACATTTTGTACCCCACCCTCACAGAGGGGGACAAGAAACATTTTTGTGGTTTAAACCGTTTGGGTGAGAAATGAACGGTTCACTATAAAATAGTGTGTTTGTTTAGTAATTACTATGCTATGAAGCTGACACTGGTCTCAAAGTTTACTATAGGAAGAAAAAAAAATGGACATTGTTTTGCAGAAGGAAGTGTTTGAATACATTACTTTGAGTAATTTACTCAGACATCCACTTTTCCTTCTGAAAAACAATGTCCATTTTTTTGCTTCCTATAGTAAACTTTGAGACCAGTGTCAGCTTCATAGCATAGTAATTTACTCTGAGATAGAGAGATGGATGATTCCAGACACTAATTTTTTTAATTACCCTCTGGAAGCCAGAGAAAGGGGCTTTGGTTTGCTGCGTCACAGACAGTCAAATAACTTTTACTGGTGTTAGTCACTGACTGTCTGTAGTACTAGTCTACAGCACAGAAGAGTAGACAGAGTTCAGAAAGTTAGTTACAGAGAGTCAGACAGGCGGCTGTGAAATGGATGATTATGTTTGTTCCAGACCTGAGACCAGACCCTATTTTTTATATTTAATTAGCCTCTGGGATTGGGAACAGCCAGAGAAAGGGGCAAGCAGGCTGTTTGGTTTGCTGCGTCACAGACAGTCAGATAACTTTTACTGGTGTTAGTTACTGACTGTAGTAAAAGTATCTGAGTGTCTGTGATGCAGCAAACCAAACAGCCTGACTGCCCCTTTCTCTGGCTGTGTTCCCAATCCAGAGGGTAATTAAATAAAAACATGAGGGTCTGCCTGGTCTAAGGTCTGGAAAAAACATGATCATTAGTGATGTCGCGAATAGTTCACCGGCGAATAGTTCCCGGCGAACATAGCATGTTCGCGTTCACCGCTGCGGGCGAACATATGCAATGTTCGGTCCGCCCCCTATTTGTCATCATTGAGTAAACTTTGACCCTGTACCTCACAGTCAGCAGGCACATTCCAGCCAATCAGCAGCAGACCCTCTCTCCCAGACCCTCCCACCTCCTGGACAGCATCCATTTTAGATTCATTCGGAAGCTGCATTCTTAGTGAGAGGAGGGACAGTGTAGCTGCTGCTGATTTAATAGGGAAATCGATAGCTAGGCTAGTGTATTCAGTGTCCACTACAGTCCTGAAGGACTCATCTGATCTCTGCTGTAAGGACAGCACCCCAAAAAGCCCTTTTTAGGGCTAGAACATCAGTCTGCTTTTTTTTTCCTGTGTAATCTAATTGCAGTTGCCTGCCTGCCAGCGTGTGTGTCAGGCTCACAGCGTATACTGTGCCCACTTGCCCAGTGCCATCACTCATATCTGGTGTAACAGTAGTGTACATTTAAAAAAAAACAACACTTTTTTGACTGTGAAATAATAGCTAACAGCTGCCAGTACCCAAGATGGCCGCCAATAGGCAGATGGGGAGGTTTAGAGAGCTGTTTTGGGGGGGATCAGGGATGTTGGGGGCTAAGGGGGGATGCTACACCACAGCATATGTAAATATGCTAAACAAAAATTAAAATTTAAAAACCTTTTATTTTAGTACTGGCAGACTTTCTGCCAGTACTTAAGATGGCGGGGACAATTGTGGGGTGGGGGGAGGGAAGGGAGCTGTTTGGGAGGGATCAGGGGGGTGTCAGGTGATCTCTACACTAAAGCTAAAAGGTAACCCTGCAAGCTCCCTACAAACTACCTAATTAACCCCTTCACTGCTAGCCATAATACACGTGTGATGCGCAGCAGCATTTAGCGGCCTTCTAATTACCAGAGAGCAACGCCAAAGTCATATATGTCTGCTATTTCTGAACAAAGGGGATCCCAGAGAAGCATTTACAACCATTTGTGCCATAATTGCACAAGCTGTTTGTAAATAATTTCAGTGAGAAACCTAAAAATTGCGAAAAAATTAGTTTTTTTTTAAATTTGATCGCATTTGGCGGTGAAATGGTGGCATTAAATATACCAAAATGGGCCTAGATCAATACTTTGGGTTGTCTACTACACTACACTTAAGCTAAAATTAACTCTACAAGCTCCCTACATGCTCCCTAATTAACCCCTTCACTGCTGGGCATAAAACATGTGTGGTGCGCAGTGGCATTTAGCACTTCTAATTACCAAAAACCAACGCCAAAGCCATATAAGTCTGCTATTTCTGAACAAAGGGGATCCCCAGAGAAGCATTTATAACCATTTATGCCATAATTGCATAAGTTGTTTGTAAATAATTTCTGTGAGAAACCTAAAGTTTGTGAAAAAGTGAACAATTTTTTTTTATTTGATCGCATTTGGCGGTGAAATGGTGGCATGAAATATACCAAAATGGGCCTAGATCAATACTTTGGGATGTCTTCTAAAAAAAATATATACATGTCAAGGCATATTCAGGGATTCCTGGCAGATATCAGGGTTCCAATGTAACTAGCGCTCATTTTGAAAAAAAAGTGATTTTGAAATAGCAAAGTGCTTCTTGTATTTATTTCACTATAACTTGCAAAAAAAGCAAAGAACATGTTAACATTGGGTATTTCTAAACTCAGGACAAAATTTAGAAACTATTTAGCATGGTTGTTTTTTGGTGGTTGTAGATGTGTAACAGATTTTGTGGGTCAAAGTTAGAAAAAGTGTGTTTTTTTCCTCATATTTTATAATGTTAGGTGATTTATGCCCTTTATGGATTAAAACCAGACTCTGCATCAACTATGTAATTTTCCATGGGAGTTTTGCCATGGATCCCCCTCCGCATGCCACAGTCCAGGTGTTAGTCCCTTTGACCCCTTGAAACAACTTTTCCATCACTATTGTGGCCAGAAAGAGTCCCTGTGGGTTTTAAAATTCGACTGCCTATTGAAGTCTATGGCGGTTCGCCCGTTCGCGAACATTTGCGGAAGTTCGCGTTCGCCGTTCGCGAACCCAAATTATTATGTTTGCGACATCACTAATGATCATCCATTTCACAGCTGCCTGTCTGACTCTCTCTGTAAGTTGTAACTTACACAGTTAGTAGTAAACTATTTCTGTGCTATAGACTAGTACTACAGACAGGTCAGTACTAACACCAGTAAAAAAAGTTATCTGACTGTGATACAGCAAACCAAACAGCCTGCCCTGCGCCTTTCTCTGGTGCCTGTTCCCAATCCAAAGGGTAATTTAAATAAAAATTAGGGTTTGGTCTCTGCCTCTGGAATAAACAATCAACATGATCATCCATTTCAAATCACAGCCTGTCGGACTCTCTCTCTGGCTACTGTAACTTACAGTTAGTAGTAAACACTAGTTCTGTGCTGTAGAATAGTAATATACACAGTCTCAGTCAGCAGTCAGTAACTACTAACACCACCAGTAATAGCATTCTGACTGTCTGTGAAGTAGCAAAACAAACAGCCTACCTGCCCCTTTCTCTGGCTGTTCCCAATTCAGAGAGCGTAGTTAAATAAAAAAATAGGGTCTTGTCTCAGGCCCTCAGGTCTGGAAACATCATCCATTTCAGACTGTTTAAATCACTTTCACTGTCTGTAATTAAGCGTTAGTTACTTTAGTAAATAATTTTAGTTAACAAACTAGTTCTGTTTGACTGTCTGTGCGTGCTGTAGAGACACAAATAGTCTGTACTTTTTATTTTGATGCTGCGTCACAGACTACTCACTGACAGTCAGATAACTTGTTTACTGTATTTGTTACAGGCAGCACGCTCATAACTAAGAGTTGTACGTCATTCATCTTCATTCATGAATCATTATTCATCATGAATGATTCCTCATTCATGATTGATCATGATTCATTTACTAATATCACTAATAATAATAATAAAGCAATTTTATTTAGCAAGCAAGCCGCCCTACAGACAGAGAAGATTAGAGGACTGTCACTCAGTGTCACTGACAGACGCTAACTAAGTTGATCACTCTGACCTCAGTCCTCACTTCAATTTAACTAAGGCTGCAGACAGGTGTCTAACTTAGGGCCCCAGGGCAGGCGACAGCCTCCGCTTTGACAGAGTCAGCTCAGGCTCAGCAGGAGGTGGACCGGTTGAGCGTGGAGGTCTGACTCGGAGGCACAACCAAAACTTCAGTCACTCAGGCCAGCAATGAGCATGCACGAGTCACAACGCACTCCTTTTCCCTCAGATCACTGTCTTTCCCGCCGCTCTGCCCGCCAGCCCCAAACAAAATTAGCAGCAGTGAATGGTGCGCATGATGCGCAGCGCATACCAATGCAGAAGAGAGCAGCAGCAGGCGCCAGCACACAGCAGCCCAGTCACTCACCTACCTGGGGAGTTGTCACTGAAGTCTTGACTTGCAGCCAGCACAGTCACTTGCACTGTCTGCCACTGCCGACTGGAGACTAGCGAGGGTGGAGTCAGGATGGGAGGGACTCAGGAGTCAGCCTAGGAGGAGTGTCGGATGGACGAGATCACTGCACTGCAGAGCAGACGTGTTACGTGCTTACTCTCTCTAAAGTCTCTACTTGCTAAAGTTGTTGGCTGTTCTGTTGCTAGTTGAGTTCTGCTCAGCTGCTCTGTGGACTGTGTCCTGATAAAGTTGTTAAGCACTAGCCAGTACAAATTAAACACTGTCTACACAGTAAGCCCAATCATAAAAATTTTTTTAAATTTTTTTTATTTAAACCCCCCCCAAAAAACGGACTCTGTGGCACCCCCTGCTGCAATGCGCCTGTAGGCAGATGCCTACTGTGCCTAATGGCAAATCCAGCCCTGTCTGCACTCATCCTATAGCAGCATAGATTCTAAATTGCCACCTCTTATTCCTGGTTTGATAACCTGTAGGACATATATATTAAGTGTTGGTTTGGTTCCATGGAATTTTAAATAGTGTCTAGCTACTGGGGTCAAATTTTTATTGTTCTTTTTGTCATCTTGACAATTCTTGATGCTATTAAGATGTTCTCCTAATCTAGTCCATAGTTCCTGTGTTGTAATACCAATGTATTTTTTGCCACATATGCAGGCTAAGCAGTATACGACATTCCTCATTCATTTGCAAAATCCATACATTCGTTTTGTGGATCCTGTTAAGGTCTTAAATTCCCTGATATTAGTCACATATTTACAAAAACTGCATGACCCAAAGGCATATGCGCCACAAATATAGGTGTTAGTCTTCTTTCTTACAAAATGGCTTCTTACCAGTTTGTTACCAATTGTGGATGCCCTTCTCCAACTTGTGAGTATCCGGTCCCCAACAAATCAAGTTAAGTCTTCATCTGTCTTGAGAATGTTTGTATGTCTGTTCAGTATTTTGCTTATAAGCTCATGTTCTGAAGTAAAGGTACTGACAAATCTGATTTTATCTTCAATATTAGTACTCCTTCGTTTTTGGTACTAATAGATGATCTCTAGGGGTGCGTTTGGCCCTCTGAAAGGCCTTTCTAATTATCTGACGAGTATAGCATCATCAGAAACAATTTTGTCTAATGCGTATGAATTCCCCTGTCAGGATAACTCTCTTTGTCTGTAGGGTATGGCAGCTGTCATACTGTAGTATAGAGTTAGTGGCAGTCTCTTTACGAAATAAATCAGATTTCAATTGATTGTCAGCATTCTTATATATTCTTACATCAAGAAATTACACCATATATCTCTATACAGGCATCTATTACTAGCAATGCAAACTGATACTGTGACAATCTAATATTATCTTATAACAGTTACTCTACATTAGTATATAACTGATTTTACTCTACATGTGACTACACAGTATCAGTAATGGGATTGACCTCTACTGTAATGGAACTATATGGCTGTGATATACTTAAAGGAATACCCACATGTGGCTACACAGTATCAGTAATGGAATTGATCCAGCCTTTAATGGAACTATATGACTGTTGATATATATACCTTTTCTACCTTAATTCCGATTGGCTGATAGAATTCTATCAGCCAATCGGAATTGAAGGGACGCCATCTTGGATGATGTCATTTAAAGGAACCTTCATTCTTCAGTTGGACGTCGTTTGAAGAGGATGCTCTGCGTCGGACGTCTTGAAGATGGAGCCGCTCCGCGCCGGATGGATGAAGATAGAAGATGCCGCCTGGATGAAGACTAATGCGCTGTTTGGAGGACCTCTTCTTCCCGGCTTGGCATGAAGACTTCTGCCCGTCTGGAGGACCACTTCGCCCGGCTTCGTTGAGGACTTCGGACCAGTTGGGTGAAGACTTCTCAAGGTAAGGTGATCTTCAAGGGGTTAGTGTTAGGTTTTATTAAGGGGGGGTTGGGTGGGTTTTAGAGTAGTATGGTGTATGGTGTTGGGGGGTATTGTACTTTTTCTTACAGGTAAAAAGAGCTGATTACTTTGGGGCACTGCCCCGCAAAAGGCCCTTTTAAGGGCTATTTGTAATTTAGTATAGGGTAGGGCTTTTTATTATTTGGGGGGGCTTTTTTTATTTTATTAGGGGGATTAGATTAGGTGTTAATTAGTTTAAAAAACTTGTAATTATTTTATTATTTTCTGTAATTTAGGGCGCGATCAAACAAGCGTGGGAACCCGTGCCACCCGTAATTTCACCTTGCACATCGGGGTTATTACATATACTGCGCCGTTAAGATGCTAAACTGGCGTAAGTAGGACAAACTGGCGATCTTCTGAAATGTGCGCAAATACACATTTTAGTCATCGCAAGTAACTTACGCCAGTATTTTGTCCACGGAAAGTGTCAATAAAGAGTAGTTTTATGCAAATTAGGCTAAGACTCGTAAAAATGAACCGCGATTTTATATAAAATGCTACACGTAATTACGCTATTCAAAATTCATATATAAACCCATGCGCAGCCGCCATTTTCTTCATTGTGTTTGGATGGTTCATTGAGCTACAGTACACTACACTGGATTGGAGGATTAGTCAGAGTAGAGAGAGAGGCGCAAACAGAGGAGTTAGTTAGGTCGCATTGTTGTTTGATTAAGCTTGTACACTTACACATATTTTTACATATTGCACACATATTTTTCATACATACATATACAAAATACACCACACTTTTTTTCTAACACCCTCACACATTCTATTTGAATCTTGCAGTTTGATAGGCTGAGTGTTGTGTTGTGATTGTGCTGTGATTGAACTGGGAGTGAGTGTGGAGTGTGTGTAGTGTGATTTAGTGTGAGGATGGCAGGGAGAGGTAGGGCGGAGGGGAGGAGGGGAGAGGAGTGGCAGGGAGAGGAGTATTGTAGAGGTCAGGAGGAGCAGTGGGGTCCCAGTCAGGGAGTAAGTGGAGTGGGGGAGAGGGAGAGCTAGAAGGGATGATGGGAGGGGAGATGCCCGAGAGAGCCCAGAGACCAGTCACATCTAGGAGAGGGACAGAGGGTGCACATGGGGACAGAAGGAGGGAGGAGGGAGAGAGGATAGGGAGGAACCCACACCAGGGACATTACAGGGAGCAAGCCAGGTTGTCCATGGAGGATGAGAGGCTGAGATATCCCAACTTCTCATTTGAGGAAAATGTTGCCCTAGTCCAGGCCATCATGGACAATTACAGTGCCCTCTTCAGGCAGGAGAAGGGCAAAGGCAGTGCCAAAAGGCAAAAAACTGCATGGTTGGTGGTAGAGAATGCCGTCAATAGTGTGGCCCCGCAGAGGAGTACTGTTGAGGGCCTGAAAAAGCGGTGGAATGACTGCAAGAGGCGGGTCAAAGAAAAGATGGGGGCACCGCTACTATAAAAAAGTTATTAACCCCTAATCCGCCTCACTCCCGCCTCAATAACCCTATAATAAATAGTATTAACCCCTAATCTGCCCTCCCTAACATCACGACACCTAACTTCAAGTATTAACCCCTAATCTGCAGACTGGACCTCACGCTACTCTAATAAATTTATTAACCCCTAAAGCTAAGTCTAACCCCTAACACTAACACCCCCCTAAGTTAAATATAATTTTTATCTAACGAAATAAATTATTTCTTATTAAATAAATGATTTCTATTTAAAGCTAAATACTTACCTGTAAAATAATTCCTAATATAGCTACAATATAAATTATAATTATATTGTAGCTATTTTAGGATTAATATTTATTTTACAGGCAACTTTGTATTTATTTTTAACCAGGTACAATAGCTATTAAATAGTTAATAACTGTTCCAGATCAGCCAATAGAATGCAAGCTCAATCTGATTGGCTGATCCAATCAGCCAATCGGATTGAACTTGAATCTGATTGGCTGATTCCATCAGCCAATCAGAATTTTCCTACCTTAATTCCGATTGGCTGATAGAATCCCTATCAGCCAATCGGAATTCGAGGGACGCCATCTTGGATGACGTCCCTTAAAGGAACCATCATTCGTCGGGAAGTCGTCGGCCAGGATGGATTTCCGCGTCCTGCGGGATGAAGATGGAGCCGGAAGAAAGAAGATTGAAGATGCGCTTGATAGAAGACTTCAGCCGGATGATGGACCTCTTCAGCCCCGGCTTGGATCAAGACTTCAGCCAGATGATGGATCTCTTCAGCCCCCGCTTGGATCAAGACTTCAGCCGGATGATGGACCACTTCAGCCCCCGCTTGGATCAAGACTTCAGACTGATGATGGACCTCTTCAGCCCCAGCTTGGGCTTGGATGAAGAATTCGGACCCCTCTTCTGGACAGATCGGTGATACCCGGCGTGGTGAAGACAAGGTAGGGAGATCTTCAGGGGCTTAGTGTTAGGTTTATTTAAGAGGGGTTTGGGTTAGATTAGGGGTATGTGGGTGGTGGGTTGTAATGTTGGGGGCGGTATTGTATGTTTTTTTTTACAGGCAAAAGAGCAGAATTCTTTGGGGCATGCCCCGCAAAAGGCCAATTTAAGGGCTGGTAAGGTAAAATAGCTTTTCAATTTTTATTTTAGAATAGGGTAGGGCATTTTTTTATTTTGGGCGGGCTTTGTTATTTTATTAGGGGTCTTAGAGTAGGTGTAATTAGCTTAAAATTGTTGTAATATTTTTATAATGTTTGTAAATTATTTTTTTATTTTTTGTAACTTAGTTCTTTTTTTATTTTTTGTACTTTAGTTAGTTTATTTAATTGTATTTATTTGTAGGTATTTGTATGTAATTAATTTATTGATAGTGTAGTGTTAGGTTTAATTGTAGATAATTGTAGGTATTTTATTTAATTAATTTATTGATAGTGTTAGTGTTAGGTTTAATTGTAACTTAGGTTAGGATTTATTTTACAGGTAATTTTGTAATTATTTTAACTAGGTAGCTATTAAATAGTTATTAACTATTTAATAGCTATTGTACCTGGTTAAAATAAATACAAAGTTGCCTGTAAAATAAATATTAATCCTAAATAGCTACAATATAATGATAATTTATATTGTAGCTATATTAGGGTTTTATTTTACAGGTAAGTATTTAGCTTTAAATAGGAATAATTTATTTAATAAGAAGTAATTTATTTTTGTTAGATAAAAATTATATTTAATTTAGGGGGGTGTTAGTGTTAGGGTTAGGACTTAGCTTTAGGGGTTAATATATTTATTAGAGTAGCAGTGAGGTTACCGGTCGGCAGATTAGGGGGTTAATACTTGAAGTTAGGTGTCGGTGACGTTAGGTAGGGCAGATTAGGGGTTAATACTATTTATTATAGGATATTGAGGCGGGAGTGAGGTGGATTAGGGGTTAATAACTTTATTATAGTAGCGGGTGAGGTCCGGCCGGCAGATTAGGGGTTAATAATTGTAGGTAGTTGGCGGCGACGTTGGGGGCGGCAGATTAGGGGTTAATAAATATAATATAGGGGTCGGCGGTGTTAGGGGCAGCAGATTAGGGGTATATAGGGATAATGTCAGTTGCGGCGGTGTACGGTCGGCAGATTAGGGGTTAAAAATTTATTAGAGTGGAGGCGATGTGGGGGGGCCTTGGTTTAGGGGTACATAGGTAGTTTATGGGTGTTAGTGTACTTTAGAGCACAGTAGTTAAGAGCTTTTATGAACCGGCATTAGCCAGAAAGCTCTTAACTCCTGGCTTTTCTCTGCGGCTGGAGTCTTGTCGTTAGATTTCTAACGCTCACTTCAGCCAAGACTCTAAATACCAGCGTTAGAAAGATCCCATGAAAAGATAGGCTATGCAAATGGCGTAGAGGGATCTGCGGTATGGAAAAAGTCGTGGCTGCAAAGTGAGCGTTAGACCCATTCCTGTCTGACTCTAATACAAGCGGGCGGCCCCAAAACCAGCGTTAGGAGCCCCTAACGCTGGTTTTGATGGCCTAACGCAGAACTCTAAATCTAGGCGTAATATTGTTAAAACATATAATAAGACCTGTGTGGAAATGGGGAAAAAAAAGGTAATATTATCATGTTTATGACATATTCTTGTACTATAACTCACATCCACAATAGTTGTTTATGAAGGGTACATATAGTAATATTCACTTCTAAGATGTAAATCAATGTATCTCACATCCAATATAAATTGACATATTGGTATATATAGTAGTGATGTTACTGATTGGGTGGGCATTAACAGGTGTTTTAAGGCTGCAGGTGAGAGGTTGTGGTGTCTGTGATTGGTTTGACACAATTGCAAAGAGGCAGCCCTTCATAGAAGGTCTTAGAATTATCATATGAGCCATCCTAGGTTTTGCTTTCAACTAAGAATACCAAGAGAACAAAGCAAGTGTTAGATTAAATCTGAAAGTAGTTTGAAATAACATGCCCTATTTAAAGAAGAAGGTTTTCTTTGGACTTGGACTGTCCCTTTATATATTTTGGCATCAGTGCCAAGCTGTGTTAGCATTAGAATAAATACACTCCAGTGGGTTCTAAAGCGATGAAGGTAATCCATTTGTAAAGTAACATAAGCAAGTATATGTCCACAATGTGATAAACCAGTAACAACAAGCTCAAATCCATTTGATTATGTTGTGGCTTCAAACTATTTCAATATACAAATAAACCTTAAAAAAACTAATATCATCAGATAACTGTCCCTTTAACCTGAGATGCTGCTTAAATGTATGTGTTTTGATGAAAGGCTTCCAGCGGAATTACAGTTTGCTTTTCTAGTCAGTGCAAGGGTTTGCTGATGCCTGACACTATGTGAAGAATGGAGTAGATTTATCTGAATTTGCTGCGCAGTAAGTCCTTACGATGTATATTGGATACCCAAATTGCGCCGGCTCGTTCTCTGTTCGTCTATTGGCTAAAAAAAATACGTTCCGAAATAGTGAAATATACGCGCGTAACTTGTATGCTACGCCGCATATGTAATACCAAAATCGGCGTAAAATCTGGAGGCGGAGGAATATTGCGGGCGACGCTGCATATGTAATGGAGGCATTAGTGGGTTTTTTTTTTGTACTATAGATAATTGTATTTAAATGTATTTAAGTTTAGGGAATTAAATTTAATTATAGTGTAGTGTGAGGTGTAATTGTAACTTAGGTTAGGGTATTCTTACAGGTAAATTTGTCTTTTATTTTACTAGGTAGCTATTAAATCGTTAATAAATATTTAATAACTATTCTACCTAGTTAAAATAAATACAAAGTTGCCTGTAAAATAAAAATAAAACCTAAGCTAGCTACAATGTAACTATTAGTTATATTGTAGCTATCTTAGGGTTTATTTTATAGGTAAGTATTTAGTTTTAAATAGGAATAATTTAGTTAATTGTAGTTATTTTATTTAGATTTATTTAAATTATATTTAAGTTAGGGGGTGTTAGGGTTAGGGTTAGACTAGGTTTAGGGGTTAATAACTTTATTATAGTGGCGGCTCGACGTTGTGGGCAGCAGATTAGGGGTAATAATGTAGTTAGGTTGCCGGCGACGTTGGGGAGGCAGATTAGGGGTTAATAAATATAATGTAGGATCGGCGATGTTGGGGGCAGCAGATTAGGGGTTCATAAGTATAATGTAGGTGGCGGTAGTCTCCGGAGTGGCCAGTTTAGGGGTTAATAATATTATACAGGTGTCTGTAATGTCGGGGGGCGGCAGATTAGGGGTTAATAAGTGTAAGGTTAGGGGTGTTTAGAATCGGGGTTCATTTTAGGGTGTTAGGTGTAGACATAAAATGTGTTTCCCCATAGGAATCAATGGGGCTGCGGTTAAGAGATGAACGCTGCTTTTTTGCAGGTGTTAGTTTTTTTTTCAGCCGGCTCTCCCCCATTAATTCCTATGGGGAAATCGTGCACAAGCACGTTATTGCTTAGCTCACCGCTACCGTCAGCAGCGCTGGTATTGAGGTGAGATGTGGAGCAAAATTTTGCTCTCCGCTAACTTTCTGCGGCTAAACGCCAGGTTTCTAAAAACCTGTAATACCAACGTTTTGTCTGTAAGTGAGCGGTGAGGGAAAACTCGCTCGTTAGCACCGACCCCCGCTGTTACCGCAAAAACTCGTAATTAGGTGAGAATAATTCCTATTCAAAATTAAATACTTTACCTATAAAATAAACCGTAAGCTAGTTACAATATAACTAATAGTTTACATTGTAGCTAGCTCTAGGGTTATTTTTATTTTACAGGCAACTTTGACATTTATTTTAACTAGGTACAATAGTTCTTAAATAGTTATTAACTATTTAATAACTACCTAGTTAAAATAAAGACAAATCTTACCTGTAAAATAAAACCTAACCTAAGTTACATTACACCTAACACTACACTACAATTTTGTGGGGCATTGCCCCATAATAACCATCACTTTTACCTGAAAAAATAAAATTACAATTCCCCCCCAACATTAAAACCCACCACCCACACAACCAACCCTACTCTAAAACCCATCCAAGGCCCTTTTAAGGGCTATTTGTAATTTAGTGTAGGGTAGGGCTTTTTTATTTTTTGGGGGGCTTTTTTATTTTGTTAGGGGGATTAGATTAGGTGTAATTAGTTTTAAAATCTTGCAATTTCTTTATTATTTTCTGTAATTTAGTGTTTGTTTTTTGTACTTTAGATAATTTTATTTAATTGTAATTAATGGTATTTAATTTAGGTAATTAATTTAATTGTAGTGTAGTGTTAGTTGTAATTGTAACTTAGGTTAGGTTTTATTTTACAGGTAAATTTGTCTTTATTTTAACTAGATAGTTATTAAATAGTTAATAACTATTTAAGAACTATTGTACCTAGTTAAAATAAATACAAAGTTGCCTGTACAATAAAAATAAACCCTAAGCTAGCTACAATGTAACTATTAGTTATATTGTAGCTAGCTTAGGGTTTATTTTATAGGCATAGTATTTAGTTTTAAATATGAATTATTTAGTTAATTGTAGTAATTTTATTATGATTTATATTAAATTATATTTGTTAGGTGGGGTTAGGGTTATGAACTAGGTTTAGGGGGTTAATAACTTTATTATAGTGGCGGCGACGTTGGGGGCGGCAGTTTAGGGGTAATATATGTAGGTAGAGTCTGTCGGCGAAGTTAGGGCCGGCAGATTAGGGGTTAATAATATTATAAATAGTGTTTGCGATTGCTGGAGTGCGGCGGGTTTTAGGGGTTAATATATTTATTATAGTGGCGGCGATGTCTGGTTCAGCAGATTAGGGGAGTTAAAAATGTATTTTAGTGTTAGCGATGTGGGAGGGCCTAGGTTTAGGGGTTAATAGGTAGTTTATGGGTGTTAGTGTACTTTTCTCCTACATTGGTGTGTCCCGTCCACCGGCTTCATCCTTACTTGTGGGATATTCTCATTCTCTACAGGAAATGGCAAAGAGAGCACCCAGCAAGAGCTGTCCATATAGCTCCGCCCCCCAGTCATTCTCTTTGCCGCTCTGAACAAGTAGCATCTCCACGGGGATGGTAAAGAGTATGTTGTGTTAGTTGTAGTTTTTTATTTCTTCTATCAAGAGTTTATTTTAAAATAGTGCAGGTTTGTACTATTTAATCTACAACAGAAATGAAGAAGATTTCTGTTACAGAGGAATATGATTTTAGCAGTAGTAACTAAAATCTGTTGCTGTTCCCACGCAGGACTGTTGAAACCAGAGAACTTCAGTTGGGGGGAACAGTTTGCAGGCTTATCTGCTGCAGGTATGATCAGTCATATTTCTAACAAGACATGTTAATGCTAGAAGACTGTCATTTTTCCCTTAAGGGGTAAGTAAGCCATTTTCTTAGACTCATAACAGATTAAGGCTTATTAATGGGCTCTATACTGGTTGACACTATGGTGGGCTAAATCGATTTTATTTATTTCATATTTAGATGACATTTGCAGTGTTTTGCAAACTTTGAAACACTTTTGGGGAACTTTATTTGCGCCTGGCAGCCGTTTAGACACCTAATCTTGTCAGAAAGGCCCCTTCACTCTGGAAAGCAGAGGGAGGAGGCCTCATTTTCGCGCCTTAGTTGCGCAGTTACTTTTCACTAGGCAGTTCATGCAGCTTCACGTGGAAGGTCCAGAGGCTTAGAAAAGGACTTCAGAGAGGCTTATTACGGTTGTGAATAACCCCTAAGGAAGGAAACACCGCAACAAAGACTGTGGCAGGGACTGTAGTGTGTTTAAACCGGTTAATTGTTATTTTTTGCTCCGGTTTGGACATTTAGGGGTTAAGTGGCTTGAAAATTGGTGTGCAATACTTTCAAAGCATTTAGTCACAGGGGTATAAATTTCATAAAGATCGGATATTTCTTTGAGGTTTTTCTATCATTCAGAAATAAAGTGTGCCCTTTTTATTATTTAAAGAGACAGTAACGGTTTTGTTTAAAATTGTTTTTATTGCATTAAAAGCCTGCCTAAGTCTGTTTAACATGTCTGTACCTTCAGATAGCCTATGTTCTGTGTGTATGGAGGCCAAGGTGGGTCCCCCTATTAAATGTATGTGCGAATTGTGCCATGGCGTCCAAACAGATTAAGGACAGTACTTTCACATTTAATAATGTTGCCCAAGATGATTCTTTAAATGAAGGTAGTGGGGATAGTTCATCATCCTCTCCTTCTGTGTCAATACCAGCTTTGCCCACGCAGGCGATACCTAGTACATCTAGCGCACCAATGCTTGTTACTATGCAACAATTAACAGCAGTAATGGATAATTCTCTAGCAGCTCTTTTATCCAAACTGCCAGCATTTCCTAGAAAGCGTTATTGCTCAGTTTTAAATACAGAGGATGAGCAAGTAGGCGCAGAGGATAATTTATCTGTTATGCCCTCACATCAATCTGAGTTGGCAGTGAGGGAGGGTCTGTCCGAGGGAGAAATTTCTGAATCAGGAAATTTCTCCCGGGCAGACACTGATGTCATAAGCATTTAAATTTAAGCTAGAACATCTCCGTGCCCTGCTTAAGGAGGTCCTAAGCTACTCTTGATGACTGTGATTCTTTGGTGATTCCAGAGAAATTGTGCAAGATGGACAAATTCTTAGAGGTCCCAGTGCCACGCTGATGCCGTTTCCGATACCCAAGAGGGTGGCGGACAGAGTGACTAAGGAGTGGGAAAAGCCAGGTGTACCTTTTGTTCCACCTCCTATATTCAAGAAAATGTTCCCCATTGTTGACCCCAGAAGGGACGCATGGCAAACGGTTCCCTAAGGTAGAGGGGGCAGTGTCAACGTTGCTAAGCGCACAACTATTCCTATAGAAGACAGTTGCGCTTTTAAAGATCCTATGGATAAAAAATTGAAGGATTGCTAAGAAATTTTTGTTCAACAAGGTTTTCCTTCTAAAACCAATCTCGTGCATTATTCCTGTCACCACGGCAGCGTATTTTTGGTTCGAGGAACTAGAAAATTCGCTCCAAAAAGAGACTCCATATGATGAAGTCATGGACAGAATTCACGCACTAAAGTTGGCTAATTCATTTATTTTGGATGCCGCTTTCCAATTGGCTAAGTTAGCGGCGAAAAATTCAGGGTTTTCAATAGTGGCGCGCAGAGCGCTTTGGCTAAAATCCTGGTCGGCAAATGTGTCGTCCAAGAATAAATTGCTTAATATTCCTTTCAAGGGTAAGACCCTTTTCGGGCCGGAATTGAAAGAGATTATTTCAGACATTACTGGTGGAAAGGGACATGCCCTCCCACAGGATAGGCCTTTCAAGGCTAAGAACAAATCTAATTTTCGTTCCTTTCGCAATTTCAGGAACGGACCAAATCCTAACTCTGCGGCCTCCAGACAAGAAGGCAACTCTTCCCAGCCTAAGCCAGCATGGAAACCATTGCAAGGCTGGAACATGGGTAAACAGGCCAAGAAGCCTGCTGCTGCTACCAAGACAGCATGAAGGGGTAGCCCCCGATCGGGGACCGGATCTAGTAGGGGGCAGACTTTCTCTCTTTGCTGAAGCTTGGGCAAGAGACGTTCCAGATCCCTGGGCACTAGAAAATTGTCTCTCAGGGGTATCTTCTAGAATTCAAGGATCTTCCTCCAAGGGGAAGGTTCCACATGTCTCGCTTATCTTAGACCAGATAAAGAGACAGGCATTCTTACATTGCGTAGAAGACCTTTTAAAAATGGGAGTGATACACCCAGTTCCAACAGCAGAACAAGGACTGGGATTTTACTCAAACCTGTTTGTAGTTCCCAAAAAGGAAGGAACTTTCAGGCCAATTCTGGACTTAAAAATCCTAAACAAATTCCTCAGAGTTCCATCATTCAAATGGAAACCATTCGGACAATTCTTACCAATGATCCAGGAGGGTCAATATATGACTACCGTGGACTTAAAGGATGCGTACCTGCATATTCCTATCCACAAAGATCACCATCAGTTCCTGAGGTTCGCCTTTCTGGACAAAGCATTACCAGTTCGTGGCTCTTCCCTTTCGGATTGGCCACTGCTCCCAGAATTTTCACAAAGGTGCTAGGGTCCCTTCTAGCGGTGCTAAGGCCAAGGGGCATTGCAGTAGCACCTTACCTAGACGACATTTTAATACAGGCGTCGTCCCTTTCACAAAGCAAGGGCTCATACGGACATTGTTCTAGCCTTTCTAAGGTCTCACGGGTGGAAGGTGAACATAGAAAAAAGTTCTCTGTCCCCGTTCACAAGGGTTCCCTTCCTGGGAACAGTAATAGACTCGGTAGAAATGAAAATCTTTCTGACAGAGGTCAGGAATTAAAACTTTTGAACACTTGTCGAGTTCTTCAATCCATTCCTCAACCCTCCATAGCTCAGTGCATGGAGGTAATAGGACTAATGGTTGCGGCAATGGACGTGGTTCCCTTTTGCTCGAATTCATTTAAGACCATTGCAACTGTGCATGCTCAAACAGTGGAATGGGGATTATGCAGATTGTCTCCCCAGATACAAATGGACCAGAAAACCAGAGACTCTCTCTCTGGTGGTTGTCTCAGGATCACCTGTCTCAGGGAATGAGTTTCCGCAGACCGGAGTGGATCATTGTCACGACCGACGCCAGTCTCTTAGGCTGGGGCGCGGTCTGGGAACTCCCTGAAAGCTCAGGGTCTATGGTCTCGGGAAGAATCTCTTCTCCCGATAAACATTTTGGAATTGAGAGCGATATTCAATACGCTCCAGGCTTGGCCTCAACTAGCGGAGGCCAAATTCATCAGATTTCAGTCGGACAACATGACGACTGTAGCGTACATCAATCATCAGGGAGGAACAAAGAGTTCCCTGGCGATGAGGGAAGTATCCAAGATCATCAAATGGGCAGAGGATCACTCCTGCCATCTATCAGCAATTCACATCCCAGGAGTGGACAACTGGGAAGGCGGATTATCTGAGTCGTCAGACTTTCCATCCTGGGGAGTGGGGAACTTCACCCGGAGGTCTTTGCCCAGCTCTTAACTCAACTATGGGGCATTCAGATCTGGATCTGATGGCGTCCTCTTCAGAACTCCAAAGTTCCACGCTTACGGGTCAGGTCCAGGGATCCCAAGGCGACATTGGTAGATGCATTTAGTGGCGCCTTGGTCATTCAATCTAGTGTATGTCATTCCACCGTTTACTCTACTCCCCAGGGCTAGTAGCCAGGATCAATCAGGAGAAGGCTTCAGTGTTCTAATTGCTCCTGCGTGGCCACGCAGGACTTGGTATGCAGACTGGTGAATATGTCATCGGCTCCTCCATGGAAGCTCCATTGAGACAGGACCTTCTAGTGCAAGGTCCATTCGAACATCCAAACCTAGTTTCTATGCAAGCTGACTGCTTGGAGATTGAACGCTTGTTTCTATCTAAGTGTGGGTTTTCGGAATCTGTTATAGATACTCTGGATCAGGCTAGAAAGCCCTGTAACCAGGAGAATTTACCACAAAGATATGGCAAGAATATCCTCTAGGCTGGTGCACGAATCCAGGAGTTACTCAGGAGTAAAATTAGGACTTCCCAAGGATTACTATCCTTTTCTCCAAGAAGGATCTGGAGATAGGTCTTTCAGCCTAGTTCTTAAAAGGACTAGATATCTGCTCTGTCTGTCTTGTTACACCAGACGTCTCTGGCAGCCAGTGCCAAGATGTTCAGGGCATTCGTACAGGCGTTTAGGTCAGAATCATAGCCTGTCTACAGACCTGTGACTCCTCCATGGAGTCCTGAAATTTAGTTCTATCAGTTCTTCAAGGGGTTCCGTTTGAACCTTACATTCCCTAGATATTAAGTTACTATCTTGGAAAGTTCTGTTTTTAGTCCAGCTATTTCTTCTGCTAGAAGAGTTACTGAATTGTCTGCCTTTGCAGTGTAATTCACCCTATCTGGTTTTCCATACAGATAAGGTAGTTTACGTACCAAGCCTGGTTTTCTTCCAAAGGTGTTTCACTACAGAAATATAACCAGAAAATAGTTGTTCCTTCTCTGTGTCCGAATCCAGTTTCGAAGCAAGGAACGTCTGTTACACAATCTTGATGTGGTTCGTGCTTTAAAGTTCTATCTTAGAAGCAACTAAAGACTTCAGACAGACATCGTCCTTGTTTGTCGTCTATTCTGGCTAAGAGGAGAGGTCAGAAAGGCTGACTGCTACCTCTCTGTCCTTCTGGCTAAAAAGCATCATCCGATTGGCTTATGAGACTGCTGGACGGCAGCCTCCTGAACGAATTACAGCTCACTCTACTAGAGCTGTGGCTTCCACATGGGCCTTCAAGAATGAGGCTTCTGTTGAACAGATTGTAAGGCAGCGACTTGGTCTTCTCTGCATACGTTTGCCAAATTTTACAAATTCGATACTTATGCTTCTTCGGAGGCTATTTTTGGGAGAAAGGTTTTGCAAGCAGTGGTGCCTTCCGTTTAGGTTACCTGACTTGTTCCCTCCCTTCATCCGTGTCCTAAAGCTTTGGTATTGGTTCCCACAAGTAAGGATGAAGCCTGTGGACCGGACACACCAATGTAGGAGAAAACAGAATTTATGTTTACCTGATAAATTTCTTTTCTCCTACGGTGTGTCCGGTCCACGGCCCCGCCCTGGCTTTTAGTCAGGTTTGAAATTTTATTTTTTTGTACACTACAGTCCACCACGGCACCTTATGGTTTCTCCTTTTTCTCCTAACCGTCGGTCGAATGACTGGGGGGGCGGAGCCAGAGGGGGGGGCTAATATGGACAGCTTTGCTGTGTGCTCTCCTTTGCCATTTTCCTGTTGGGAATGAGAATATCCCACAAGTAAGGATGAAGCCGTGGACCGGACACACCGTAGGAGAAAGAAATTTATCAGGTAAACCATAAATTCTGTTTTTTAGCACTTTAGTTAACGAGTTTTTATGCTACAGCGTTCAGTAGTGTAAACTCTTAACTACTCGACTTTCTAAAATGCGACATGGTAACGGGTACCAGTCTTGACAGGACGAGAGGTGTACTGCTCTACTTTTTGTCAGACTCGTGAATACCGGCGCTATGCAAGTCCCACTGAAAATATAGGATGCGCAATTGACGTAAGTGGATTTGTGGTATTTCCGAGTCTGGCCAAAAAAGTGAGCGGTACACCTGTATCTGCAAGACTCATAATACCAGTGGGCATTAAAAAGCAGCGTTAGGACCTCTTAAAGGGACATTAAACACTAAATACATGCTAGATAGAATGATGCATTCAAAGAAAAGATTATTCCATGACTAACATGTAGATGTATTTTTTAAAGTTTCATTAGTTGTTTAAAAAGTGACAAAATAAGTGTAAAGTTTTAGTGTCTATAAAACACTGGGAGCTGCCATGTTGTAACTTGTGTTACCTTCTCTGCTGTGGCCAATTAGGGACCGTTATAAATAGGTCACTAGATTGTGCAGCCAATGGTTGTGCTGGATTTAACAGTGTTCTGCACTTCCATTTCTAACAGGAACTGAAAAGCTCACAATTTCAGATTGGAAATACAGGCAAAGAGGACAAAACAAATAATAAAAGTATATTGCAGAGTTGTTTTATATATACTATTTATCATTTTATATTACCATCTCAAAGTGTTTAATGTCCCTTTAACGCTGCTTTTTAAACCTAACGCAAGACTCGTAATCTAGCCGATTGTGTATAAAAAACAACAGGTTTATTATGATCTCAGCTCAACACGTTTCAATGATTAAAATCGTCTTTTTCAAGAGACATATTTAAAACAGGTAAAAGCTTGCTATGCTCTGATAGTTATCCACAATTTAAATACAGAAGACACATGTTCCAACTTCCGGTTTCGGAAGTTTGGACTCACAATTAGTAAAATGCATTACCCATATGATTTTGTTCTTAACCAGTGATCCATCTTATACAATGTAATTATGAATATACCGATTTTATACAAAATGAGATTGAATAAATTTGGATAATCGCTGGGTGAGAACAAAACAAACCAATCACAAGTTATCTAATAAAGTTGAAACCACCAATAGGAACGGATTACTTCTTTAAGTTTTCAAACAAGTAGTTGTATAAAGCGTTCTATTTCAGGTCTGCCCTGTAATGTGATGATGTTAGGCCAATAGCGAAAGCTAGCAGACTAGCTTCAATGATGAGAAAACATTCACATGTGAAGGTATCGTCCAATGGAGATGTTTCAATTTATCAGTCCCCGAAGAAGCAGTGATTCCTATGTGAAAATACTTTTTATGTCTACACCTAACACCCTAACATGAACCCCGAGTCTAAAAACCCCTAATCTTACACTTATTAACCCCTAATCTGCCACCCCCGACATCGTCCCCACCTGCATTATATTATTAACCCCTAATCTGCCGCTCCGGACACCGCTGCCACCTACATTATACTTATTAACCCCTAATCTGCTGCCCAACATTACTGAACCCTACATTATATTTATTAACCCCTAATCTGCTGCCCCCAATGTCGCCGCAACCCAACTACATTTATTAACCCCTAATCTGTTGCCCACAATGCCGCCGCCACTATAATAAATATATTAACCCCTAAACCTAAGTCTAACCCTAACAGCCCCCTAAGTTAAATATAATTTAAATAAATATAAATAAAATTACTATTATTAACTAAATAATTCCTATTTAAAACTAAATACTTACCTATAAAATAAACCCTAAGCTAGCTACAATATAACTAATAGTTACATTTGTATCTATCTTAGGGTTTATATTTATTTTACAGGCAACTTTGTATTTATTTTAACAAGGTAGAATAGTTATTAAATAGTTATTAACTATTTAATAGCTACCTAACAAATATACAGGTAAAATAAAACCTAACCTATGTTACAATTACACCTAACACTACACTATCATTAAATAAATTAACTAAATTAACTACAATTAATTACAATTAAATTAAATAAACTAAACTATGAAAAAACCCCACTAAATTACAGAAAATAATAAAATAATTAAAAAAATTTTAAACTAATTACACCTAATCTAATCCCCCTAATAAAATAAAAAAGCCCCCCAAAATAAAAAAAAAACCCTACCCTATACTAAATTACAAATAGCCCTTAAAAGGGCTTTTTGCGGGGCATTGCCCCAAAGTAATCGGCTCTTTTATCTGTAAAAAAAAAAATACAATACCCCCCAACATTAAAACCCACCACCCACACACCCAACCCTACTCTAAAACCCATCCAATCCCCCCTTAATAAAACTTAACACTAACCCCTTGAAGATCACCCTACCTTGAGACGTCTTCACCCAACCGGGCAGAAGTGGTCCTCCAGACGGTCCGAAGTCTTCATCCTATCCGGGCAGAAGAGGTCCTCCAGATGGCCAGAAGTCTTCATCCAGGCGGCATCTTCTATCTTCATCCATCCGGAGCGGAGCGGGTCCATCTTCAAGACATCTGACGCAGAGCATCCTCTTCTTTCCGACGACTAACACTAAATGAGGGTACCTTTAAGTGACGTCATCCAAGATGGCATCCCTTCAATTCCGATTGGCTGATAGAATTCTATCAGCCAATCGGAATTAAGGTAGAAAAAATCCTATTGGCTGATCCAATCAGCTAATGGGATTGAGCTTGCATTCTATTGGCTGTTCTATTGGCTGTTTCTACCTTAATTCCGATTGGCTGATAGAATTCTATCAGCCAAACGGAATTGAAGGGACGCCATCTTGGATGACGTCACTTAAAGGTACCGTCATTTAGTGTTAGTCTTCGGAAAGAAGAGGATGTTCCGCGTCGGATGTCTTGAAGATGGCCTCCACTCCGGATGGATGAAGATAGAAGATGCCGCCTGGATGAAGACTTCTGGCTGTCTGGAGGACCTCTTCTGCCCGGATAGGATGAAGACTTTGGACCGTCTGGAGGACCACTTCTGCCCGGTTGGGTGAAGACATCTCAAGGTAGGGTGATCTTAGATGGGTTAGTGTTAGTGTTTATTAAGGAGGGATTGGGTGGGTTTTAGAGTAGGGGTTGGGTGTGTGGGTGGTGGGTTTTTATATTGGGGGTATTGTATTTTTTTTACGGGTAAAAGAGCTGATTACTTTGGGGCAATGCCCCACAAAAAGCCCTTTTAAGGGCTATTTGTAATTTAGTATAGGGTAGGGATTTTTTTTATATTGGGGGGCTTTTTTATTTTATTAGGGGGATTAGACTAGGTGTAAATAGTTTAAAAAATGTAATTATTTTATTATTTTCTGTAATTTAGTGTTTTTTTCATAGTTTAGTTTATTTAATTTAATTGTAATTAATTGTAGTTAATTTAGTTAATTTATTTAATGATAGTGTAGTGTTAGGTGTAATTGTAACATGTTAGGTTTTATTTTACAGGTATATTTGTACTTATTTTAGCTAGGTAGCTATTAAATAGTTAATAACTATTTAATAGCTATTCTACCTAGTTAAAATAAATACAAAGTTGCCTGTAAAATAAAAACCTAAGCTAGATACAATGTAATTAGTTATATTGTAGCTAGCTTAGGGTTTATTTTATAGGTAAGTATTTAGTTTTAAAAAGGAATAATTTAGTTAATTGTATTAATTTTATTTAGATTATTTAAAATTATATTTAAGTTAGGGGGGTGTTAGGGTTAGACTTAGGTTTAGGGTTTAATACATTTAATATAGTTGCGGCGATGTTGGGGGCGGCAGATTAGGGGTTAATAAAATTTAACTAATGTTTGCGAGGCGGGAGTGCGGCGGTTTAGGAGTTAATATATTTATTGAAGAGGCGGCGATGTCCGGTTGGCAGATTAGGGGTTACAAAATGTATTTAAGTGTTTGCGATGTGGGGTGGGTCTCGGTTTAGGGGTTAATAGGTAGTTTATGGGTGTTAGTGTACTTTTTAGCACTTTAGTTAAGAGTTTTATGTTCCGGCGTTAGCCCATAAAACTCTTAACTACTGACTTTTAAATGCGGTAGGAGTCTTGACAGGAGAGGCTGTACCGCTCACTTTTTCCAAGACTCATAATACCGGTGTTAGGAAAAATCCCATTAAAAAGATAGGATACACAATTTACGTAATTGGATTTGCGGAAAAAAAGTGAGCGGTACACCTGTACCTGCCAGACTTGTAATACCAACAGGCGTTAAAAAGCAGCGTTGGGACCTCTCAACTCTGCTTTTTAAGGTTAACGCAAAACTCGTAATCTAGCCGTAAGTAATTTTTATAGTAGTTGGATTATAAATGATAATCTGTATTGACAGAAAACTATTTATAATTTAAATTATGATAGCTATAAAAATTATTGAACTATAAAACTCTTTATACAACTACTTGTTTGAAAACTTAAATAAGTAATCCGTTCCTATTGGCGGTTTCAAATTTATTAGATAACTTGTGATTGGTTTGTTTTGTTCTCACCCAGCGATTAACCAAATTTATTATATCTATTTTTGTATATCATCAGTACACTGTATTCATAATTACATTGTATAAGATGGATCACTGAACAAATAATCATATGGGGAATGCATTTTACTAATTGTGAGTCCAATTTCCGAAACCAAAAGTTGGAACATGTGTCTTCTGTATTTAAATCGTGGATAACCATCATAGCATAGCAAGCTTTTACCTGTTTTTAATATTGCTCTTGAAAAAGACGATTTTAATAATTGAAACGTGTTGAGCTGAGCTCATAATAAACCCTTAGCTTTTTTATACACAACTTGTGTTTGCTGTTTTTTGCTGTGACATTGCCGAAATTTGATTTTAAGGAGTAAGTAACTACTTTATTTACATCCAGAGCCTTTTACTATTTTCCTCATTGGAATACTTTCTTCTCCAGCTTGGCTGTACACCATCCATTGAGGGGTGTTTTCCAGACAGGCTGACATTGTAAATCCTAAATAACCTTATCAATAAAGGATTACGCATAAAGATGGTTGCTAGAGATCATCATATTGGTATACGGAATCTAATACAAGTGGAATACCCTAAAATAATGCATCAGTTTGATATATGGCACTTTAGCAAACGTCTCCATAAAAAACTTTGCATACTAAGCAAGAAACAAGCTTGCAAACAACTTAAAGTATGGATATCAGCTATTATCAACCGTCTTTGCACTGCTAGTATGATTTGTAGAGGCGATGTAGAACTACTAAAACAAACATGAAGATCTGTTCTGAACCATATAATTAACAAACATTCCTGGGATAATGGAATCATTGTAAATGCTTATGCGCATGAATCCCTGAACAGTGAAGACCAAATAGAGTCCATGGTTAACAGAAGATTCCACTGCCCTACAACAGCTAAGATCACTTATTTGCTGTACACAAATGGATAGAGACTTACCGTGTCTAACACAATTTTGCCACACAGGAAACCTAGAAGTGTTCCACGGTCTAGTTTTAAAATATCATCCAAAGAGTATATATTTTAACATGGATTCACTGGAGGCAAGAACAAAACTAGCTGTTCTTGCAAATAATGCAGGTGTCTGCAGGCAACGGGAAAGCATCAGTTGCCCTGCTGCAAATGCACTTAATGCTTTACAATACACATCAAATTTTCCTAAATACGAACACAAATTGAAAGCGAAGCCTATCGTTGAATCTCCACAAAGCCTGATCATGTTTCCATCATGTTTTCAGACGTGCTGAGATTGGTTTCTGGAGAGATCAAACATTTATTTTTTCTTTGATTTATACAGCAATAATTATTTAGACTGACTGTTTTTAAAGGGTTGGAACGCAACAGTTTTTTGTTCCTTAATTATTTTTAATTGTTTTTTACAGAAAAAGAAAATAAGAAGATGTACAAGTAGCTATAATTGCTAACTAATATAGAAAATAGTTGCAAGCTTTATGTGCACTGATGCCTGAGTAAGAGACGGTGTTCTGAAAGCTTGCAATTACTTTCCAAATTAGTTAACGATTAAAAGTATCAGCTGTACAGAACCGCTTTTGTTAGTATTTTTTTTTTAAGGATTTATGATTTCTCCAAATATTTGTTGTTACCTTTTTCTTTTCTTTTTTTCTCCATTTTTTTTAAATAAAAACATTATAATAAAAAACTTGATTTTGGAAGTCTAATTTTTTTTATATTGTGAATAAAAAGTATGTGATGTTTAGAATTCTGGTGATGACTATTTCACATTCCAATTTACATTTTGAATTAGCAAGATAATCTTAAATGGCCATTTGGCGTCCCTGCAAGTTCTGCTTGGGAGACACAAAGAACTGACGGTTTTTCGAGTGGAAACTGCATGTTGTGCAGCAGCAGAAGTTGCACAGCTGGGTCATGCGACTTACACTGCTGTTGGGTTAAAGGGCAATTTCAGCTTGGGACAAGCAGTTCTCTACAGCTCCTGAGGACTTTAGCTATTGGATCAGCAGTTTTCAGTATTAAATAATGTGTTAAACCCCTTTGCGGGGGTTAAACACATAATACCTGAGCATCAAAAACTTGCTGCCATGGAGACAAATCACTCAAAATCTTTGGGGCCTTTTCTGAGCATTAAAATGTAATGCAGGGGGGCGGAGCTAGCTACTAAAGCAGCCAGACATGTTTCTGTGAAGCTCTGGGCTTACAGACACAAAACTAGGGATAAATCCAAATTTAAAAGCCTGAACTTCTTCTGCTGATCAACTGAATATATATACTGGCTGCTCCATGCTAAAACTAACAAAAAACATACTTTAATGGGGCTATCTCACTGATATACCCTTTTTTGATATGCCACGTGGAACTACTGAACTCCATTTACACTCAACTAATGCAGCCATTATGGAAGCCCTACAAACTTGAGAGAAACACACTCAATGACTTTTGGAGAGGCATTTTCAGAGCCTAGCTGAGGACATAACATCGCTGCTAGATTTACTAACTTCGCCACAAAAACAGAAGCCCTGGAGTACTGATCTGCTGATTATTGATAAGAACAGCGCTGTTGAAGAAAGATCAGCTGTGTGGAGACCGGAGACCGGGCTTGGATCAGCTCCTTTACCACTGGTGGGCAACGTAACTAGTCAGCTACCAGAGGCATCTCAACTTACTGTTCCCATGGGCTCAACACCCGCCCAGGCCCCTGGAAATGTGGCCGTCCCACGGGAGTGGGAGATATATATTGAGACGGAAGATCTGTCTGCCTTTGTTGATACGCAGGCGATTTCTAGCCTTCGCCATCTCAAGAACAAATCGACAGCACTGTTGACGGAACCCAGCATCTCTTTCCTTGCAGTGAGAGTTTCAACTCTTTCACCGAGAGCCCTGATGTCCTACACCAGAGCGGATGACTTCCCTCGCCCTGCAGGCTGTACAATATATATTTTCAGCAGGGGGCTAATACCCTCACATCGGAGCAAGCTGGACAAATGTGGTGTGGGTTAGTTGGAGTCTCCCTTGCTATACTATCGAGGACGGCTTGATCCTTTTCAGATCTGTTGTCTCCAGGACATTGTATAACTATGGTTTATCATATGATCATAGTTAAATCTAATGTTTCATATTTTAGCATTATTACCTATTGAGCAGTGTTCCCTCTAAGGCCAGTTTTGTGTGCGGCCCAGCAGTGAAACAGTTAATAAGACAGCCATACCTTGCAGACTGCATTGTGCAGTGATTGCTAATTACAGGTTGTGGTTACTTAATTAACTGTTTCACTGCTGGGCCGCACACAAAACTGGCCTTAGAAGGAACACTGCTATTGAGTGTCAGTTTTTCTATATTTCCTTCCCACACTAAAGAGCAAACTTACGGCTAGATTTAGAGTTTTGCGGCCAAAGGGGTGCATTAGCTATGTGTGTTTTTCCCCCCCGCATCTTTTAAACAGTGCTGGTATTTAGAATTCACTGAAGGGCTGCGTTAGGCTCCAAAAAGGGAGCGTACAGGCATATTTACCGCCACTTCAACTCTCAATACCAGTGTTGCTTACGGATGCGGCCAGCTTCAAAAACGTGCTCATGCACGATTCCCCCATAGGAAACAATGGGGCAGTTTGAGCTGGAAAAAAAACCTAACACCTGCAAAAAAGCAGCATTCAGCTCCTAACGCAGCCCCATTGTTTCCTATGGGGAAACACTTCCTAAGTCTGCACCTAACACCCTAACATGTACCCCGAGTCTAAACACCCCTAACCTTACACTTATTAACCCCTAATCTGACGCCCCCGTTATCGCTGACCCCTGCATTATATTATTAACCCCTAATCTGCCGCTCCGTACACCGCCGCAACCTACATTATACCTATGTACCCCTAATCTGCTGCCCCTAACATCGCCGACCCCTATATTATATTTATTAACCCCTAATCTGCCCCCCCCCAACTTCGCAGCTACTTTACCTACACTTATTAACCCCTAATCTGCCGACCAGACCTCACCGCTACTATAATAAATGTATTAACCCCTAAAGCTAAGTCTTACCCTAACCCTAACACCCCCCTAAGTTAAATATAATTTAAATCTAAAGAAATAAAATAAATCTTATTAAATAAATTAATCCTATTTAAAGATAAATACTTACCTGTAAAATAAACCCTAATATAGCTACAATATAACTAATAATTATATTGTAGCTATTTTAGGATTTATATTTATTTTACAGGCAACTTTGTATTTATTTTAACAAGGTACAATAGCTATTAAATAGTTAATAACTATTTAATAGCTACCTAGTTAAAATAATTACAAAATTACCTGTAAAATAAATCCTAACCTAAGTTACAATTAAACCTAACACTACACTATCAATAAATTACCTACAATTATCTACAATTAAATCAACTAAACTAAATTACAAAAAAAACAAAACACTAAATTACAAAAACAAACAAACAAACACTAAATTACAAAAAATAAAAAAAGATTACAAGAATTTTAAACTAATTACACCTACTCTAAGCCCCATAAAAAAATAACAAAGCACCCCAAAATAAAAAAATGCCCTACCCTATTTTAAAATAAACAGCTCTTTTACCTTACCAGCCCTTAAAAGGGCCTTTTGCGGGGCATGCCCCAAAGAAATCAGCTCTTTTGCATTTAAAAAAACATACAATACCCCCCCCCAACATTACAACCCACCACCCACATACCCCTAATCTAACCCAAACCCCCCTTAAAAACTTAACACTAAGCCCCTGAAGATCTCCCTACCTTGTCTTCACCACGCCGGGTATCACCGATCCGTCCAGAAGAGGGTCCAAAGTCTTCATCCTATCCGGCAAGAAGAGGTCCAGAAGAGGCTCCGAAGTCTTCATCCTATCCGGCAAGAAGAGGACATCTGGACAGGTAGACATCTTCATCCAGGCGGCGTCTTCTATCTTCATCCATCCGGCGCGGAGCGGGACCATCTTGAAGCAGCCGATGCGGATCCATCCTCTTCTTCCGGCGGCTCCCAACGAATGAAGGTTCCTTTAAGGGACGTCATCCAAGATGGCGTCCCTCGAATTCCGATTGGCTGATAGGATTCTATCAGCCAATCGGAATTAAGGTAGGAAAAATCTGATTGGCTGATTGAATCCGGATGGATGAAAATAGAAGAGGCCACCTGGATGAAGATGTCTACTGGTCCGGATGTCCTCTTCTTGCAAGATAGGATGAAGACTTCGGAGCCTCTTCTGGAAAAAGAGCTGATTTCTTTGGGGCATGCCCCGCAAAAGGCCCTTTTAAGGGCTGGTAAGGTAAAAGAGCTGTAATCTTTTTATTTTAGAATAGGGTAGGGCATTTTTTTATTTTGGGGGGCTTTGTTATTTTTTTAGGGGGCTTAGAGTAGGTGTAATTAGTTTAAGATTCTTGTAATCTTTTTTTTTATTTTTTTGTAATTTAGTGGGTTTTTTTTGTAATTTAGTGTTTGTTTTTTTTGTAATTTAGTTTAGTTGATTTAATTGTAGATAATTGTAGGTAGTTTATTTAATTAATTTAATGATAGTGTAGAGTTAGGTTTAATTGTAACTTAGGTTAGGATTTATTTTACAGGTAATTTTGTAATTATTTTAACTAGGTAGCTATTAAATAGTTATTAACTATTTAATAGCTATTGTACCTGGTTAAAATAAATACAAAGTTGCCTGTAAAATAAATATAAATCCTAAAATAAAACACAATGAAAGAACAGCACTCCATGATATAGAACAGAAGCTGGAAAAATCCTTCCATGCATGTCCATTTTTATAATAACTCCTCAGGGTGCACAGTCTTTTAGCACACTATGCCCCTTTCACAAAGAAAAAATATCCTGAAGCATATCAGTCTGACCCTGCCCAATGACAGTCCAGCGCCGAAATACCAGGCAATTCTTCTCTGAACAAGGGAAGCAACAACCCCAGACAATCGTTTCGGCCTTCTATGGGCCTCGTCAGTGAGTTGCAGTTGTATCTCTCTAAGGGCAAGTGTGCATGGAGTCCACGTCTGGTTTCCCCATTACTCTTAGGGTGACCTAAGAGCATTTAAATAAAACACAATGAAAGAACAGCACTCCATGAGATAGAACAGAAGCTGGAAAAATCCTTCCATGCATGTCCATTTTTATAATAACTCCTCAGGGTGCACAGTCTTTTAGCACACTATGCCCCTTTCACAAAGAAAAAATATCCTGAAGCATATCAGTCTGACCCTGCCCAATGACAGTCCAGCGCCGAAATACCAGGCAATTCTTCTCTGAACAAGGGAAGCAACAACCCCAGACGATCGTTTCGGCCTTCTATGGGCCTCGTCAGTGAGGTGCAGTTGTATCTCTCTAAGGGCAAGTGTGCATGGAGTCCACGTCTGGTTTCCCCATTACTCTTAGGGTGACCTAAGAGCATTTAAATAAAACACAATGAAAGAACAGCACTCCATGAGATAGAACAGAAGCTGGAAAAATCCTTCCATGCATGTCCATTTTTATAATAACTCCTCAGGGTGCACAGTCTTTTAGCACACTATGCCCCTTTCACAAAGAAAAAATATCCTGAAGCATATCAGTCTGACCCTGCCCAATGACAGTCCAGCGCCGAAATACCAGGCAATTCTTCTCTGAACAAGGGAAGCAACAACCCCAGACGATCGTTTCGGCCTTCTATGGGCCTCGTCAGTGAGGTGCAGTTGTATCTCTCTAAGGGCAAGTGTGCATGAAATCCACGTCTGGTTTCCCCATTACTCTTAGGGTGACCTAAGAGCATTTAAATAAAACACAATGAAAGAACAGCACTCCATGAGATAGAACAGAAGCTGGAAAAATCCTTCCATGCATGTCCATTTTTATAATAACTCCTCAGGGTGCACAGTCTTTTAGCACACTATGCCCCTTTCACAAAGAAAAAATATCCTGAAGCATATCAGTCTGACCCTGCCCAATGACAGTCCAGCGCCGAAATACCAGGCAATTCTTCTCTGAACAAGGGAAGCAACAACCCCAGACGATCGTTTCGGCCTTCTATGGGCCTCGTCAGTGAGGTGCAGTTGTATCTATCTAAGGGCAAGTGTGCATGGAGTCCACGTCTGGTTTCCCCATTACTCTTAGGGTGACCTAAGAGCATTTAAATAAAACACAATGAAAGAACAGCACTCCATGAGATAGAACAGAAGCTGGAAAAATCCTTCCATGCATGTCCATTTTTATAATAACTCCTCAGGGTGCACAGTCTTTTAGCACACTATGCCCCTTTCACAAAGAAAAAATATCCTGAAGCATATCAGTCTGACCCTGCCCAATGACAGTCCAGCACCGAAATACCAGGCAATTCTTCTCTGAACAAGGGAAGCAACAACCCCAGACGATCGTTTCGGCCTTCTATGGGCCTCGTCAGTGAGGTGCAGTTGTATCTCTCTAAGGGCAAGTGTGCATGGAGTCCACGTCTGGTTTCCCCATTACTCTTAGGGTGACCTAAGAGCATTTAAATAAAACACAATGAAAGAACAGCACTCCATGAGATAGAACAGAAGCTGGAAAAATCCTTCCATGCATGTCCATTTTTATAATAACTCCTCAGGGTGCACAGTCTTTTAGCACACTATGCCCCTTTCACAAAGAAAAAATATCCTGAAGCATATCAGACTGACCCTGCCCAATGACAGTCCAGCGCCGAAATACCAGGCAATTCTTCTCTGAACAAGGGAAGCAACAACCCCAGACGATCGTTTCGGCCTTCTATGGGCCTCGTCAGTGAGGAGGTGCAGTTGTATCTCTCTAAGGGCAAGTGTGCATGGAGTCCACGTCTGGTTTCCCCATTACTCTTAGGGTGACCTAAGAGCATTTAAATAAAACACAATGAAAGAACAGCACTCCATGAGATAGAACAGAAGCTGGAAAAATCCTTCCATGCATGTCCATTTTTATAATAACTCCTCAGGGTGCACAGTCTTTTAGCACACTATGCCCCTTTCACAAAGAAAAAATATCCTGAAGCATATCAGTCTGACCCTGCCCAATGACAGTGCACCCTGAGGAGTTATTATAAAAATGAACATGCATGGAAGGTTTTTTCCAGCTTCTGTTCTATCTCATGGAGTGCTGTTCTTTCATTGTGTTTTATTTAAATGCTCTTAGGTCACCCTAAGAGTAATGGGGAAACCAGACGTGGACTCCATGCACACTTGCCCTTAGAGAGATACAACTGCACCTCACTGACGAGGCCCATAGAAGGCCGAAACGATCGTCTGGGGTTGTTGCTTCCCTTGTTCAGAGAAGAATTGCCTGGTATTTCGGCGCTGGACTGTCATTGGGCAGGGTCAGACTGATATGCTTCAGGATATTTTTTCTTTGTGAAAGGGGCATAGTGTGCTAAAAGACTGTGCACCCTGAGGAGTTATTATAAAAATGAACATGCATGGAAGGTTTTTTCCAGCTTCTGTTCTATCTCATGGAGTGCTGTTCTTTCATTGTGTTTTATTTAAATGCTCTTAGGTCACCCTAAGAGTAATGGGGAAACCAGACGTGGACTCCATGCACACTTGCCCTTAGAGAGATACAACTGCACCTCACTGACGAGGCCCATAGAAGGCCGAAACGATCGTCTGGGGTTGTTGCTTCCCTTGTTCAGAGAAGAATTGCCTGGTATTTCGGCGCTGGACTGTCATTGGGCAGGGTCAGACTGATATGCTTCAGGATATTTTTTCTTTGTGAAAGGGGCATAGTGTGCTAAAAGACTGTGCACCCTGAGGAGTTATTATAAAAATGAACATGCATGGAAGGTTTTTTCCAGCTTCTGTTCTATCTCATGGAGTGCTGTTCTTTCATTGTGTTTTATTTAAATGCTCTTAGGTCACCCTAAGAGTAATGGGGAAACCAGACGTGGACTCCATGCACACTTGCCCTTAGAGAGATACAACTGCACCTCACTGACGAGGCCCATAGAAGGCCGAAACGATCGTCTGGGGTTGTTGCTTCCCTTGTTCAGAGAAGAATTGCCTGGTATTTCGGCGCTGGACTGTCATTGGGCAGGGTCAGACTGATATGCTTCAGGATATTTTTTCTTTGTGAAAGGGGCATAGTGTGCTAAAAGACTGTGCACCCTGAGGAGTTATTATAAAAATGAACATGCATGGAAGGTTTTTTCCAGCTTCTGTTCTATCTCATGGAGTGCTGTTCTTTCATTGTGTTAAATCCTAAAATAGCTACAATATAATTATTAGTTATATTGTAGCTATATTAGGGTTTATTTTACAGTTAAGTATTTAGCTTTAAATAGGATTAATTTATTTAATAAGATTTATTTTATTTAGTTAGATTTAAATTATAGTTAACTTAGGGGGGTGTTAGGGTTAGGGTTAGACTTAGCTTTAGGGGTTAATACATTTGTTATAGTAGCGGTGAGGTCTGGTAGGCAGATTAGGGGTTAATACTTGACGTTAGGTGTCAGCGATGTTAGGGAGGGCAGATTAGGGGTTAATACTATTTATTATAGGGTTTTTGAGGCGGGAGTGAGGCGGTTTAGGGGTAATACATTTATTATAGTGGCGGCGAGGTCCGGTCGGCAGAATAGGGGTTAATAAGTGTAGGTAGGTAGCGGCGACATGGGGGGGGCATATTAGGGGTTAATAAATATTATGTAGGTGTCGGCGATGTTAGGGGAAGCAGATTAGGGGTACATAGGGATAATGTAGGTTGCGGCGGTGTGCGGGTCGGCAGATTAGGGGTTAAAAAATTAAATTATAGTGGCGGCGATGTGAGGGGACCTCGGCTTAGGGGTACATAGGTAGTTTATGGGTGTTAGTGTACTTTAGAGCACAGTAGTTAAGAGCTTTATGAACCGGCGTTAGCCCAGAAAGCTCTTAACTCCTGACTTTTTTCTGCGGCTGGAGTCTTGTCGGTAGAGGGTCTAATGATCACTTCAGCCAAGACTCTAAATACCAGCGTTAGAAAGATCCCATTGAAAAGATAGGATACGCAATTGGCGTAGGGGTATCTGCGGTATGGAAAAGTCGCAGCTGGAAAGTGAGCGTTAGACCCTTTCCTGACTGACTCTAAATACCAGCGGGCGGCCAAAACCAGCGTTAGGAGCCTCTAACGCTGGTTTTGACGGCTAACACAGAACTCTAAATCTAGGCGTTAGTGCTGTTAACGTCTATACCTAACTTATATGTTTTTTTTCTAAATTTTTTTATTTATTTTTTCTCTTTTCCTTTTCTCTAAAGCAACCATGAAGTTGTTATGGTTTTTATAGATGTGCTCTGAAACTTTTATAAACTGGTTTGTCAAGGATATGAGCTGTTGCATAATAAGTCAGAATCTACTCTAGCTGACACACACCCTCTTTCTCTGTAACAGCTATTGCTCAAAATCTATTGCGATGTGCTCATGTATTCCTTTCTAGCATAAGGCATGTCTCTATTGCTGTTATGCAAACCCTTATACAGTACATAAATTACCCATACATTATAGATCTCTCAAATGCTCTTAGTTAGACTTTATACAATCAACTCTACTCCCTGAATAAATACTCATGATTAAAAATTTACACTGAGCAGATCTACAACCAACACTTATTTTAGAGACACCCTGAATTTTATTCCCGTTTCACCATGGCAAACTTCTATTCATCCAGGTCTTAGAAACCAATCAGCGAGATTACGAGTTTGGTGTTAACAGGGGTGCGTGGCTAACAAGGCTTTTTTTTCTAACGCTACCTTAACCCCTTAACGACCAAGGACATACGCCATACGTCCTCAAAAAAATACACTTAACGTCTGAGGACGTATGGCGTACGTCCTCGGTCTGGAAAGCAGCTGGAAGCGATCCTGCTCGCTTCCAGCTGCTTTCCGGTTATTGCAGTGTAGCCTCAACATCGAGGCATCCTGCAATAACCCCCCTTGGCCATCCGATGCAGAGAGAGCCACTCTGTGGCCCTCTCTGCACCGGACATCAATGGCCGGTTTTGTTGGTGGGTGGGAGCCAGTCTGGGAGGCGGGTGGGGGCGGCCATCGATGGGCCGTATGATGTGGAGGGGGCGGGATCGTGGGCGGGAACGCCGGGGGCGTGCGCAGGCGCGTGCACGGGTGGGGAACGGGTGGGAACCGCTACACTACAGAAAAATTATGTGAAAAAAGTGGCAGTGAGGGCCAAAAATATCTAAAGCAAGCTACACTACAGAAAAATATTTAAAAACATAATAAAAACAAATGTTTTACTATAAACTGGGTACTGGCAGACAGCTGCCAGTACCAAAGATGGCTACTAATAAGTTAGAGGGGGATGGTTAAAGAGCTGTTTGGGGGGTATCAGGGAGGTTGGGGGCTAAGGGGGGGATCCTCCAGAGCAGCATATGTAAATATGCCTTTTAAAAAATTTTTTTTTATCAAGGATAGCTTTTTTTTTTTAGTACTGGCAGACTTTCTGCCAGTACTTAACATGGCGGGGACAATTGTGGGGTGGGGGAGGGAAGAGAGCTGTTTGGGAGGGATCAGGGGGTGTAATGTGTCAGGTGGGAGGCTGATCTCTACACTAAAGCTAAAATTAACCCTGCAAGCTCCCTACATGCTACCTAATTAACCCCTTCACTGCTAGCCATAATACACGTGTGATGCGCAGCGGCATTTAGCGGCCTTCTAATTACCAAAAAGCAATGCCAAAGCCATATATGTCTGCTATTTCTCAACAAAGGGGATCCCAGAGAAGCATTTACAACCATTTGTGCCATAATTGCACAAGCTGTTTGTAAATGATTTCAGTGAGAAACCTAAAATTGTGAAAAATGTAACTTTTTTATTTATTTAATCGCATTTGGCGGTGAAATGGTGGCATGAAATATACCAAAATGGGCCTAGATCAATACTTAGGGTTGTCTGCTACACTACAATAAAGCTAAAATTAACCCTACAAGCTCCCTACATGCTCCCTAATTAACCCCTTCATTGCTGGGCATAATACACGTGTGGTGCGCAGTGGCATTTAGCGGCCTTCTAATTACCAAAAAGCAACACCAAATCCATATATGTCTGCTATTTATGAAAAAAGGGGATCCCAGAGAAGCATTTACAACCATTTGTGCCATAATTGCACAAGCTGTTTGTAAATAAATTCAGTGAGAAACCTAAAGTTTGTAACAAAATGTGTGAAAAAGTGAACAATTTTTTTTATTTGATCGCATTTGGTGGTGAAATGGTGGCATGAAATATACCAAAATGGGCCTAGATCAATACTTTGGGATGTCTTCTAAAAAAAAATATATACATGTCAAGGGATATTCAGGGATTCCTGGAAGATATCAGTGTTCCAATGTAACTAGCGCTAAGTTTGAAAAAAAGTGGTTTGGAAATAGCAAAGTGCTACTTGTATTTATTGCCCATTAACTTGCAAAAAAAGCAAAGAACATGTAAACATTGGGTATTTCTAAACTCAGGACAAAATTTGGAAACTATTTAGCATGGGTGTTTTTTGGTGGTTGTAGATGTGTAACAGATTTTGGGGGGCAAAGTTAGAAAAAGTGTGTTTCTCTTGTTAAGTGTATCCAGTCCACGGATCATCCATTACTTGTGGGATATTCTCCTTCCCAACAGGAAGTTGCAAGAGGATCACCCACAGCAGAGCTGCTATATAGCTCCTCCCCTAACTGCCATACCCAGTCATTCTCTTGCAACTCTCAACAAAGATGGACGTAGTAAAAGGAGAGTGGTGTATTATAGTTAGTTTCTTAACTTCAATCAAAAGTTTGTTATTTTTAAATGGTACCGGAGTGTACTGTTTTATCAAAGGCAGCATTAGAAGAAGAATCTACCTGTGATTTCTTTGATCTTAGCAGAAGTAACTAAGATCCATTGCCGTTCTCACATATTCTGAGGAGTGAGGTAACTTCAGAGAGGGAATGGCGTGCAGGTTTTCCTGCAATAAGGTATGTGCAGTAAACATATTTCTAGGGATGGAACTTGCTAGAAAAATGCTGCTGATACCGGATTAATGTAAGTTAAGCCTAAATGCAGTGATTTAATAGCGACTGGTATCAGGCTTATTAACAGAGATACATACTCTTATAAAAGTGTAATATAAAACGTTTGCTGGCATGTTTAATCGTTTTTATATATGCTTTGGTGATAAAACTTATTGGGGCCTAGTTTTTTTCCACATGGCTGGCTTTATTTTTGCTAGAAACAGTTTTCCTGAGGCTTTTCACTGTTATAGTATAAAAGTTACAGTTGGTGCAGTTAAAATTACAAACTGTGACATTCAGCTTCCCTCAGCAGTCCCCTGCATGCTATAGGACATCTCTGATGGGCTCAAAAGGCTTCAAAAGTAGGAGCTGTGGCAGTTGTTATGACTGTTTAAAAAACATATTTTTCGTTTTGTTAATCTGTTTTTTGTATTAAGGGGTTAATCATCCATTTGCAAGTGGGTGCAATGCTCTGCTAACTTGTTACATACACTGTAAAAACTTTGTTAGTGTAACTGCCTTTTTTCAATGTTATTTCAAATTTTGCCAAAATTTGTTTCTCTTAAAGGCACAGTAACGTTTTTTATATTGCTTGTTAACTTTGTTTAAAGTGTTTTCCAAGCTTGCTAGTCTCATTGCTAGTCTGTACAAACATGTCTGACACAGAGGAAACTACTTGTTCATTATGTTTTAAAGCCATTGTGGAGCCCCATAGGAGAATGTGTACTAAATGTATTGATTTCACCTTAAACAGTAAAGATCAGTCTTTATCTATAAAAGAATTGTCACCAGAGGGGTATGTCGAGGGGGAAGTTATGCCGACTAACTCTCCCCACGTGTCGGACCCTTCGCCTCCCGCTCGAGGGACGCACGCTAATATGGCGCCAAGTACATCAGGGATGCCCATAGCGATTACTTTGCAGGACATGGCTGCAATCATGAATAATACCCTGTCACAGGTATTAGCCAGATTGCCTGAATTGAGAGGCAAGCGCGATAGCTCTGGGGTTAGACGAGATACAGAGTGCGTAGATTCTGTAAGAGCCATGTCTGATACTGCGTCACAATATGCAGAACCTGAGGACGGAGAGCTTCAGTCTGTGGGTGACGTCTCTGAATCGGGGAGACCTGATTCAGAGATTTCTAATTTTAAATTTAAGCTTGAGAACCTCCGTGTGTTACTTGGGGAGGTATTAGCTGCTCTGAATGACTGTGACACATTTGCAGTGCCAGAGAAATTGTGTAGGCTGGATAAATACTATGCAGTGCCGGTGAGTACTGATGTTTTTCCAATACCTAAAAGGATTACAGAAATTATTAGTAAGGAGTGGGATAGACCCGGTGTGCCCTTTTCCCCACCTCCTATAATTAGAAAAATGTTTCCAATAGATGCCACTACACGGACTTATGGCAGACAGTCCCTAAGGTGGAGGGAGCAGTTTCTACTTTAGCAAAGCGTACCACTATCCCGGTTGAGGACAGTTGTGCTTTTTCAGATCCAATGGATAAAAAATTAGAGGGTTACCTTAAGAAAATGTTTATTCAACAAGGTTTTATTTTACAGCCCCTTGCATGCATTGCGCCTGTCACTGCTGCGGCGGCGTTCTGGTTTGAGGCCCTGGAAGAGGCCATCCATACAGCTCCATTGACTGAAATTATTGACAAGCTTAGAACACTTAAGCTAGCTAACTCATTTGTTTCTGATGCCATTGTTCATTTGACTAAACTAACGGCTAAGAATTCCGGATTCGCCATCCAGGCGCGTAGGGCTCTATGGCTTAAATCCTGGTCAGCTGATGTGACTTCAAAGTCTAAATTACTTAACATTCCTTTCAAGGGGCAGACCTTATTCGGGCCTGGTTTGAAAGAAATGATTGCTGACATTACTGGAGTCATACCTTTCCTCAGGACAGGGCCAAATCAAGGGCCAAACAGTCTAATTTTCGTGCCTTTCAAAATTTCAAGGCAGGTGCAGGATCAGCTCCCTCTACTTCAAAACAAGAGGGAACTTTTCCTCAATCTAAGCAGGCCTGGAAACATACCCAGTCCTGGAACAAGGGCAAGCAGGCCAGAAAGCCTGCTGCTGCCTCCAAGACAGCATGAAGGAGCGGCCCCCTATCCAACAACGGATCTAGTAGGGGGCAGACTCTCTCTCTTCACCCAGGCGTAGGCAAGAGATGTTCAGGATCCCTGGGCGTTGGAGATCATATCTCAGGGATATCTTCTGGACTTCAAAGCTTCTCCCCCACAAGGGAGATTTCACCTTTCAAGATTATCTGCAAACCAGATAAAGAAAGAGGCATTCCTAAGCTGCGTGCAAGACCTCCTTGTAATGGGAGTGATCCATCCAGTTCCGCGGACGGAACAAGGACAGGGGTTTTATTCAAATCTGTTTGTGGTTCCCAAAAAAGAGGGAACCTTCAGACCAATTTTGGATCTAAAGATCCTAAACAAATTCCTCAGAGTTCCATCATTCAAGATGGAAACTATTCGAACCATTTTACCCATGATCCAAGAGGGTCAGTACATGACCACAGTGGACTTAAAGGGTGCCTACCTTCACATTCCGATCCACAAGAATCCTCATCGGTTCCTGAGGTTTGCCTTTCTAGACAGGCATTACCAGTTTGTAGCTCTTCCATTCAGGTTGGCTACAGCCCCAAGAATTTTTACAAAGGTTCTGGGCTCACTTCTGGCAGTTCTAAGACCGCGAGGCATAGCAGTGGCTCCTTACCTAGACGACATCCTGATACAGGCGTCAAGCTTTCAAATTGCCAAGTCTCATACAGAGATAGTTCTGGCATTTCTGAGGTCGCATGGGTGGAAAGTGAACGAAGAAAAGAGTTCTCTATCTCCTCTCACAAGGGTTTCCTTCCTAGGGACTCTGATAGATTCTATAGAAATGAAAATTTACCTGACGGAGTCCAGGTTATCAAAACTTCTAAATGCTTGCTGTGTTCTTCACTCCATTCCACGCCCCACGGTGGCTCAGTGCATGGAAGTAATCGGCTTAATGGTAGCGGCGATGGACATAGTGCCATTTGCGCGCCTGCATCTCAGACCGCTGCAATTATGCATGCTCAGTCAGTGGAATGGAGATTACACAGATTTGTCCCCTCTACTAAATCTGGATCAGGAAAACAGAGATTCTCTTCTCTGGTGGTTATCTCGGGTCCATCTGTCCAAAGGTATGACCTCTAGCAGTGCCTTGGTTCTTTTACCCGGCCTATGTGTTTCCACCGTTTCCTCTGCTCCCTCGTCTGATTGCCAAAATCAAACAGGAGAGAGCATCAGTGATATTGATAGCGCCTGCGTGGCCACGCAGGACCTGGTATGCAGACCTAGTGGACATGTCATCCTTTCCACCATGGACTCTGCCTCTGAGACAAGACCTTCTAATACAAGGTCCTTTCAATCATCCGAATCTACTTTCTCTGAGACTGACTGCATGGAGATTGAACGCTTGATCCTATCAAAGCGTGGCTTCTCCGAGTCAGTAATTGATACCTTAATACAGGCACGAAAGCCTGTCACCAGGAAAATTTACCACAAGATTTGGTGTAAATATCTTCATTGGTGTGAATCCAAGAATTACTCATGGAGTAGGGTTAGGATTCCTAGGATATTGTCCTTCCTCCAAGAGGGTTTGGACAAAGGACTATCAGCTAGTTCTTTAAAGGGACAGATTTCTGCTCTGTCTATTCTTTTACACAAGCGTCTGGCAGAAGTTCCAGACGTTCAGGCATTTTGTCAGGCTTTAGTTAGAATTAAGCCTGTGTTTAAACCTGTTGCTCCCCCATGGAGCTTAAACTTGGTTCTTAAAGTTCTTCAAGGGGTTCCGTTTGAACCCCTTCATTCTATTGATATCAAACTTCTATCATGGAAAGTTCTTTTTCTGATGGCTATTTCCTCGGCTCGAAGAGTCTCGGAGTTATCTGCCTTACATTGTGATTCTCCTTATCTGATCTTTCATTCAGATAAAGTAGTTCTGCGTACAAAACCTGGGTTTTTACCTAAGGTGGTTTCTAACAAGAATATCAATCAAGAGATTGTTGTTCCATCATTATGCCCTAATCCTTCTTCAAAGAAGGAACGTCTTTTGCATAATCTAGACGTAGTCTGTGCATTGAAGTTTTACTTGCAGGCTACTAAAGATTTTTGCCAAACATCTCACCTGTTTGTTATTTACTCTGGACAGAGGAGAGGTCAAAAGGCCTCGGCAACCTCTCTTTCTTTTTGGATCTTGGTCTTCCCTTCATACCTTTTCAAAATTTTACAAATTTGATACTTTTGCTTCTTCGGAGGCTGTTTTTGGTAGAAAGGTTCTACAGGCAGTGGTTCCTTCCGTTTAAGTTCCTGCCTTGTCCCTCCCATCATCCGTGTACTTAAGCTTTGGTATTGGTATCCCACAAGTAATGGATGATCCGTGGACTGGATACACTTAACAAGAGAAAACATAATTTATGCTTACCTGATAAATTTATTTCTCTTGTAGTGTATCCAGTCCATGGCCCGCCCTGTCCTTTTAAGGCAGGTCTAAATTTTAATTAAACTTCAGTCACCACTATGGTTTCTCCTTTCTCGGCTTGTTTTGGTCGAATGACTGGATATGGCAGTTAGGGGAGGAGCTATATAGCAGCTCTGCTGTGGGTGATCCTCTTGCAACTTCCTGTTGGGAAGGAGAATATCCCACAAGTAATGGATGATCCGTGGACTGGATACACTACAAGAGAAATAAATTTATCAGGTAAGCATAAATTATGTTTTTTTTCCATTTTTTCCTCATATTTTATATATTTTTTTATTGTAAATTATAAGATATGATGAAAATAATGGTATCTTTAGAAATTCCATTTAATGGCGAGAAAAAACACAATTTATGCTTACCTGATAAATTTATTTCTCTTGTGGTGTATCCAGTCCACGGATCATCCATTACTTGTGGGATATTCTCATTCCCAACAGGAAGTTGCAAGAGGACACCCACAGCAGAGCTGTAATATAGCTCCTCCCCTAACTGTCATAGCCAGTTCAAACGGAACTCCTTGAAGAACCTTAAGAACCAAGTTTAAGCTCCATGGTGGAGCAACAGGTTTAAACACAGGCTTGATTCTAACTAAAGCCTGACAAAATGCCTGAACGTCTGGAACATCTGTCAGATGCTTAACTAGCTGACAATCCTTTTTCCAAACCTTCTTGGAGAAAAGATAATATCCTAGCAATCCTGACCTTACTCCATGAGTAACCCTTGGATTCACACCAATAAAGATATCTATGCCATACCTTATGGTAAATTTTCCTGGTGACAGGCTTTCGTGTCTGTCTTAAGGTATCAATAACTGACTCGGAGAAGCCACGCTTTGATAAAATCAAGCGTTCAATCTCCAGGCAGTCAGCCTCAGAGAAATTAGATTTGGATGGTTGAAAGGACCCTGAAGTAGAAGGTCCTGTTTCAGAGGCAGAGACCATGGTGGAAAGGATGACATGTCCACTAGATTTGCATACCAGGTCCTGCGTGGCCACACAGGTGCTATCAGAATCACTGATGCTCTCTCCTGCTTGATCTTGGCAATCAGTCGAGGGAGCAGAGGAAACGGTGGAAACACATAAGCCAGGTTGAAAGACCAGGGCGCTGCTACAGCATCTATCAGTGTCGCCTTGGGATCCCTGGACCTGGATCTGTAACACGGAAGCTTGGCGTTCTGGCGAGATGCCATGAGATCCAGTTCTGGTTTGCCCCAACGATGAATCAGTTGTGCAAATACCTCCGGATGGAGTTCCCACTCTCCCGGATGAAAAGTCTGACGACTTAGAAAATCCGCCTCCCAGTGCTCTACACCTGGGATATGGATAGCTGATAGGTGGCAAGAGTGAATCTCTGCCCAGCGAATTATTTTTGAAACTTCTAACATATCTAGGGAACTTCTCGTTCCCCCTTGATGGTTGATGTAAGCTACAGTCGTGATGATGTCCGACTGAAATCTGATGTACCTCAGAGTTGCTAACTGAGGCCAAGCCTGAAGAGCCTTGAATATCGCTCTTAGTTCCAGAATATTTAATGGAAGGAGAGACTCCTCCTGAGTCCACGATCCCTGAGCCTTCAGGGAGTTCCAGACTGCACCCCAACCTAGAAGGCTGGCATCTGTCATAACAATTGTCCAATCTGGCCTGCAAAAGGTCATACCTTTGGACAGATGGACCTGAGATAGCCACCAGAGAAGAGAATCCCTTGGTCCAGATTCAGTTGAGGGGACAAATCTGTGTAATCCCCGTTCCACTGACTGAGCATGCATAGTTGCAGCGGTCTGAGATGTAAGCGTGCAAACGGCACTATGTCCATTGCCGCTACCATTAAGCCGATTACTTCCATACACTGAACCACTGAAGGGCGCGGAATGGAATGAAGAACCCGGCAGGAATTTAGAAGCTTTGATAACCTGGACTCCGTCAGGTGAATTTTCATTTCTACAGAATCTATCAGAGTCCCTAGAAAGGAAACTCTTGTGAGTGGGGATAGAGAACTCTTTTCCTCGTTCACTTTCCACCCATGCGACCACAGAAATGCCAGTACTACGTCCGTATGAGACTTGGCAATTTGGAAGTTTGACGCCTGTATCAGGATGTCGTCTAAATAAGGGGCTACTGCTATGCCCCGCGGCCTTAGGACCGCCATAAGCAACCCTAGAACCTTTGTAAAGATTCTTGGGGCTGTAGCTAATCCCAAGGGAAGAGCTACAACTGGTAATGCCTGTCTTGAAAGGCAAACCTGAGAAACCGATGATGATCTTTGTATATCGGAATGTGAAGATAAGCATCCTTTAGATCCACTGTAGTCATATATTGACCCTCCTGGATCAGTGATAGGATGGTACGAATAGTTTCCATCTTGAACGACGGAACTTTGAGGAATTTGTTTAAGATCTTTAGATCCAAAATTGGTCTGAAGGTTCCCTCTTTTTTGGGAACCACAAACAGATTTGAGTAAAAACCCTGTCCCTGTTCCTCCTTTGGAACTGAATGGATCACTCCCATAACTAGGAGGTCTCGTATACAGTGTAAGAATGCCTCTCTCTTTATCTGGTGTGCAGATAATTGTGAAAGGTGAAATCTCCCTTTTGGGGGGGAAGCTTTGAAGTCCAGAAGATATCCCTGGGATATAATTTCCAATGCCCAGGGATCCTGAACATCTCTTGCCCACGCCTGGGCAAAGAGTGAAAGTCTGCCCCCTACTAGATCCGTTCCCGGATAGGGGGCCGTTCCTTCATGCTGTCTTAGAGGCAGCAGCAGGCTTTTTTACCTGCTTACCTTTTTTCCAGGTCAGGTTTGGTCTCCAGACCGTCTTGGATTGAGCAAAAGTTCCCTCTTGTTTATTATTAGAGGAAGTTGATGCCGCACCTGCCTTGAAGTTTTGAAAGGCACGAAAATTAGACTGTTTGGCCCTAGATTTGGACCTGTCCTGAGGAAGGGCATGACCTTTTCCTCCAGTGATATCAGCAATAATCTCCTTCAACCAGGCCCGAATAGGGTCTGCCCCTTGAAGGGAATGTTAAGTAGCTTAGATTTTGAAGTCACGTCAGCTGACCATGATCTAAGCCATAGCGCTCTGCACACCTGTATAGCAAAAACAGAATTCTTAGCCGTTAGTTTAGTCAAATGAACAATGGCATCAGAATAAAAGAATTGGCTAGCTTAAGTGCTCTAAGTTTGCCAAGTATGTCATCCAATGGAGTCGCTACCTGTAAAGCCTCTTCCAGAGACTCAAACCAGTACGCCGCAGCAGCAGTGACAGGGGCAATGCATGCAAGGGGCTGTAGGATAAAACCTTGTTGAATAAATATTTTCTTAAGGTAACCTCTAATTTTTTATCCATTGGATCTAAAAAAAAAAAAGCACAACTGTCCTCGACAGGGAGAGTAGTACGCTTTACTAGAGTAGAAACGGCACCCTCCACCTTAGGGACTGTCTGCCATAAGTCCCGTGTGGTGGCGTCTATTGGAAACATTTTTCTAAAAATAGGAGGGGAAGAGAACGGCACACCTGGTCTATCCCATTCCTTATTAATAATTTCTGTAAACCTTTTAGGTATTTGGAAAAACATCAGTACACACCGGCACTAAAGAGTATTTATCCAGTCTACACAATTTCTCTGGCACTGCAATGGTATCACAGTCATTCAGAGCAGCTAAAACCTCGCTAAGCAACACGCGGAGGTGTTCAAGCTTAAATTTAAATGTAGAAATATTAGAATCAGGTATCTTTCCTGAGTCATTAACATCACCCACTGAATGAAGCTCTCTTTCCTCAGCTTCTGCACATTGTGAGGCAGTATCAGACATGGTTCTTAAAGCGTCAGTATGCTCTGCATTTTGTCTCACCCCAGAGCTATCTCGCTTGCCTCTAAGTTCAGGTAGTTTGGCTAATACTGCTGACAGTGTATTATCCATGACTGCCACCATGTCTTGTAAAGTCAACGCTATGGGCGCCCTAGATGTATTTGGTGCCATTTGAGCGTGAGTCCCTTAAGCGGGAGTCAAAGGGTCTGACACGTGGGGAAAGTTAGTCGGCATAACTTCCCCCTCGTCAGATAAATTTTTTAAAGACAGAAAATGATCTTTATTGCATAAAATGAAATCAGTACATTTGGTACACATTCTAAGAGGGGGTTCCACCATGGCTTTTAAACATAATACACAAGGAGTTTCTTCTATGTCAGACATGTTTATACAGAATAGCAATGAGACTAGCAAGCTTGGAAAACACTTTAAATCAAGTTAACAAGCAAATATAAAAAACGGTACTGTGCCTTTAAGAGAAACAAATTTTGTCAGAATTTGAAAAACAGTGAAAAAATGCAGTAAATCAAACAAAATTTTTACAGTGTGTGTAATAGGCTAACAGAGCATTACACCCACTTGCAAATGGATGATTAACCCCTTAGTTAAAAAAACGGATCAAAAAACGAAATAGACGTTTTTTAACAGTCACAACCAGCTGCCACAGCAAGCTGTGGCCCTACCTTCCCCAATAAAGGACTTTGGAAAGCCTTTGGGCCCTTTAGAGATGTCCTATAGCATTCAGAGGGCCTTTGAGGGAAGCTGGATGTCACAGTTTGTAATTTTAACTGCACCAACTGTAACTTTTATACTACAACAGTGGAAATTGTTTCTAGTCAAAATTTAAGCCAGCCATGTGGAAAAAACTAGGCCCCAATAAAGTTTTATCACCAAATCATATATAAAAACGATTAAACATGCCAGCAAACGCTTTATATTGCAATATCATAAGGGTATTACCCCTGGGAGTAAGCATGATACCAGTCGTTATTAAATCACTGTATTCAGGCTTAACTTACATTAATCCGGTATCAGCAGCATTTTCTAGTGTTTTCCATCTCTAGAAAAAATTATAACTGCACATACCTGATAGCAGAATAAACTGCACGCCATTCTCTCGCTGAAGTTACCTCATCTGTGTAATCCCCTCAGACATATGTGAGAACAGCAATGGATCTTAGTTACAACCTGCTAAGATCATAGAAACCTCAGGCAGATTCTTCTTCTATTTACTGCCTGAGATAAAATAGCACAACTCCGGTACTATTTAAAAATAACAAACTTTTGATTGAAGAAAATAAACTAGCTATATTTAACCACTCTCTCCTACAACGTCCTTGCTTGTTGAGAGTTGCAAGAGAATGGCTGGCTATGACAGTTAGGGGAGGAGCTATATTACAGCTCTGCTGTGGGTGTCCTCTTGCAACTTCCTGTTGGGAATGAGAATATCCCACAAGTAATGGATGATCCGTGGACTGGATACACCTTACAAGAGAAACGGTATATAATATGTGTGGGTACAGTAAATGAGTAAGAGTAAAATTACAGCTAAACACAAACACTGCAGAAATGTAAAAATAGCCTTGGTCCCAAACGGTCAGAAAATGGAAAAGTGCTGTGGTCATTAAGGGGTTAAGCCAACGCTGGTATTACAGGTTTTCATAAACCTGGCGTTAGCCGCAAAAAGGTGAGCGTAGAGCAAAATTTAGCTCCACATCTCACCTCAATACCAGCGTTGCTTACGGTAGCGGTAAGCTGGCTAAACGTGCTCGTGCACGATTTCCCCATAGGAAACAATGGGGCTGAGCTGGCTGAAAAAAACCTAACACCTGCAAAAAAGCAGCGTTCAGCTCCTAATGCAGCCCCATTGTTTCCTATGGGGAAATGAATTTTATGTCTGCACCTTACACCCTAACATGAACCCCGAGTCTAAACACCCCTAATATTACATTTATTAACCCCTAATCTGCCGCCCCTGCTATCGCTGACACCTACATTATATTATTAACCCATAATCTGCCGCTCCGGACACCGCCGCCACCTACATTATAGTTATAAACCCCTAGTTTGCTGTCCCCAACATCGGCGACACCTACATTATAGTTATAAACCCCTAATCTGCCCCCCCCCCAACGTTGCCGCAACTATATTAAATTAATTAACCCCTAATCTGCCGCCGCCAACGTCGCCGCCACTATAATAAAGTTATTAACCCCTAAACCTAAGTCTAACCCTAACCCTAACACGCCCCTAACTTAAATATAATTTAAATAAATCTAAATAAAATAACTACAATTAAATAAATTATTCCTATTGAAAACTAAATACTTACCTATAAAATAAACCCTAAGATAGCTACAATATAACTAATAGTTACATTGTAGCTAGCTTATGATTTATTTTTATTTTACAGGCAACTTTGTATTTATTTTAACTAGGTACAATAGTTATTAAATAGTTATTAACTATTTAATAACTACCTAGCTAAAATAAAGACAAAATTACCTGTAAAATAAATACTAACCTAAGTTACAATTACACCTGACACTACACTATCATTAAATAAATTACCTAAAATACCTACAATTAATTACAATTAAATTCAATAAACTAAATTACGAAAAAAAACCCACTAAATTACAGAAAATAAAAAAAGAATTACAAGAATTTTAAACTAATTACACCTAATCTAATCCCCCTAATAAAATAAAAAAGCCCCCCAAAATAGTAAAATGCCCTACCCTATACTAAATTACAAATAGCCCTTTAAAGGGCCTTTTGCGGGGTTTGCCCCAAAGGAATCAGCTCTTTTACCTGTAAAAAAACAACTTCAATACCCCCCAACATTACAACCCACCACCCACACACCCCTACTCTAAAACCCACCCAATCCCCCCTTAAAAAAACCTAACACTAACCCATTGAAGATCTCCCTACCTTGAGCCGTCTTCACCCAGCCGGGCACAAGTGGTCATCCGATCCGGGCAGAAGTCTTCATCCAATGAGGCAGAAGAGGACATCCAGACCGGCAGAAGGCTTCATCCAAGCGGCATCTTCTATCTTCTTCCATCCGACGAGGAGCGACTCCATCTTGAAGACATCCGGCACGGAGTATCCTTCCAGCACGACGGACTAACGATGAATGACGGTTCCTTTAAATGACGTCATCCAAGATGATGTCCCTTGAATTCCGATTGGCTGATAGGATTCTATTCTTTTCTAATTGACCTCGCATTCTATTGGCTGATCCAATCAGCCAATCAGATTGAACTTCAATCCGATTGGCTGATTAAATCAACCAATCAGATTTTTCCTACCTTAATTCCGATTGGCTGATAGAATCCTATCAGCCAATCGGAATTCGAGGGATGCCATCTTGGATGACGTCATTTAAAGGAACCGTCATTCGTCGTTAGTCCATCGTGCTGGAAGGATGCTCCGCGCCGGATGTCTTCAAGATGGAGTCGCTCCCATTAAAAAGATAGGATACGCAATTGACGTAAGGGGATTTGCGGTAGCCTCGAGTCGCGGAAGAAAAGTGAGCGGTGAGCCTGTACCTGTCAGACTCGTAATATCAGCGTTAGAAAAAAGCAGCGTTGGGACCTCTCAACGCTGCTTTTTAAGGCTAACGCCTTAAAAAGGCTAACGCCAAACTCATAATCTCAGTGAATGTGTTTACAATAGCTTTCTACTCCTATGTGACAATGCCTGTGCGTATATATCTTTATATATATATATATATATATATATATATATATAACCTATATTGTGACTACAGTGTATTATGTACAGTGGTTGATTATCATACTATTTTCCATAACTATATATTTTATGACAATTATTACATCCAGAGTATGTATAATCACTGTACCTACGCCATATATATATATACACAATAGGGTTGAAACGTATTATTGTTTGGTCCTTGTCAGTAGACCCATAACCATTTTTTATACTGTATTGCTTTCTGTTACACATACATCTCTCTGTGTATTTTATTATTTAGGCTTGAAAGTAATTAGTATACCTATTATCTCTTTGGAAAAACATATACCATATACTGTAATTTATAACATTCTACCTATAAGGACTTCCCTTATGTGAGATGTTCATATCTTCTTATTTATTTGTTATTTGCTATATTGACTGTTGTATCCCTGAGCCTTACTCCTATATATCAACACTACTCCCAGACCTAAATAATTACTGCTGAACAGACACTCCGGGGATAGTTTTGTAATACATCTTCATAGTTGCCGATACGATCATATTGCATATAGCCCTTTACAAGGTACTAGATCTTCATGTCAGCGGCTGAGACTATGGAGTATAGTTACTTTAGAAGTTAAATAATAGATACAGCAATATGCTCATCGTTAGATAATATGCAAGTGAGAAGATCTTTATTTTTATTTAACATTAGTAATAAAATAGTTTTATTTTATAAGAAGGCTCCTCAGCCTCTTATCTACTTAAGCGGCATTTGCTTGGGCACAAGCTATATATCCTAATATTTTATATAGTTCTAGAGCTACAATCGTTATTAAATAATAAGTGATTTTGGTTTATATACCATACATCTTTGGATGTCGGATTTCTTAAACTACAGCTTAAGAAAATATTAATGAGATAGTATACACTTCCCCTTATATCCTAAACTTTAAGCGATGCTTAACCGCCAAATATTACAGGGAGTGCAGAATTATTAGGCAAGTTGTATTTTTGAGGATTAATTTTATTATTGAACAACAACCATGTTCTCAATGAACCCAAAAAACTCATTAATATCAAAGCTGAATAGTTTTGGAAGTAGTTTTTAGTTTGTTTTTAGTTATAGCTATTTTAGGGGGATAACTGTGTGTGCAGGTGACTATTACTGTGCATAATTATTAGGCAACTTAACAAAAAACAAATATATACCCATTTCAATTATTTATTTTTACCAGTGAAACCAATATAACATCTCAACATTCACAAATATACATTTCTGACATTCAAAAACAAAACAAAAACAAATCAGTGACCAATATAGCCACCTTTCTTTGCAAGGACACTCAAAAGCCTGCCATCCATGGATTCTGTCAGTGTTTTGATCTGTTCACCATCAACATTGCGTGCAGCAGCAACCACAGCCTCCCAGACACTGTTCAGAGAGGTGTACTGTTTTCCCTCCTTGTAAATCTCACATTTGATGATGGACTACAGGTTCTCAATGGGGTTCAGATCAGGTGAACAAGGAGGCCATGTCATTAGATTTTCTTCTTTTATACCCTTTCTTGCCAGCCACGCTGTGGAGTACTTGGACGCGTGTGATGGAGCATTGTCCTGCATGAAAATCATGTTTTTCTTGAAGGATGCAGACTTCTTCCTGTACCACTGCTTGAAGAAGGTGTCTTCCAGAAACTGGCAGTATGACTGGGAGTTGAGCTTGACTCCATCCTCAACCCGAAAAGGCCCCACAAGCTCATCTTTGATGATACCAGCCCAAACCAGTACTCCACCTCCACCTTGCTGGCGTCTGAGTCGGACTGGAGCTCTCTGCCCTTTACCAATCCAGCCACGGGCCCATCCATCTGGCCCATCAAGACTCACTCTCATTTCATCAGTCCATAAAACCTTAGAAAAATCAGTCTTGAGATATTTCTTGGCCCAGTCTTGACATTTCAGCTTGTGTGTCTTGTTCAGTGGTGGTCGTCTTTCAGCCTTTCTTACCTTGGCCATGTCTCTGAGTATTTCACACCTTGTGCTTTTGGGCACTCCAGTGATGTTGCAGCTCTGAAATATGGCCAAACTGGTGGCAAGTGGCATCTTGGCAGCTGCACGCTTGACTTTTCTCAGTTCATGGGTAGTTATTTTGCGCCTTGGTTTTTCCACACGCTTCTTGCGACCCTGTTGACTATTTTGAATGAGACGCTTGATTGTTCGATGATCACGCTTCAGAAGCTTTGCAATTTTAAGAGTGCTGCATCCCTCTGCAAGATATCTCACTATTTTTTACTTTTCTGAGCCTGTCAAGTCCTTCTTTTGACCCATTTTGCCAAAGGAAAGGAAGTTGCCTAATAATTATGCACACCTGATATAGGGTGTTGATGTCATTAGACCACACCCCTTCTCATTACAGAGATGCACATCACCTAATATGCTTAATTGGTAGTAGGCTTTCGAGCCTATACAGCTTGGAGTAAGACAACATGCATAAAAAGGATGATGTGGTCAAAATACTCATTTTCCTAATAATTCTGCACACAGTGTATTCTGTGTCAAGCTAAGCTCCACATGTTACGTTATACCTAAGTCTATGTCCTAGTTTATTTGGTTTTAGGGACTATACTTCAGGTAATCTTAACATACTATCCTTCTCAGACGTAGCCTAATGTTGATAGGTTTTAAGTTACGGGTAAGTGCTCTACTAATAATCATATCACTTATATAAGAGTGCTGTTGCCCTTATATCTTACACATGCTCCTAGACACAGGGGATCTAAATACCTTAAGAGACACCAATTTTCGTTCAATTTTTGTACAGTACATTTTTCCTAATCTATCCTTTTATTGGATCTCCAAGAGGATAAAGCTTGTGGTTACATGCCCTGAAACATATCACATTCCTCTAGCAAACCTTCCTCCCATCATTATTTTTTTTTTCCTTTTTCTTTCTCCTCACAATAAAAAGCAACGCCCCCCCTCTCCCCCTCCCCTTTATATTCCCCACCTAAAATTGTTACTAAGGTCCATAAGTGGCCTATACAAATACCAATTTCCCTCACTATTCCTCATTAAACTACTCAGGTCCAAGAGTGACCCTCCGAATAAAGCAGGGAATCTTAACTAGTATATAAAAACGAGGTTTTATTTCCAGTTACGTGTATTATATTACCCTTATCATATGCTACCACTTATTATGTACACATATACGGTAACGCTAGTTCATGATATATAACACTTATTTCTGAGGTCCAAAAGTGGCCGTATTTACCATCTTAGTTCTTCCCCCTATAACTTCGCTTTTATGGGGTCCATAAGTGATCCTGTTAGTAGTTAGAGGGACTCACAAACAATTAAAAAGATGCTCAAATTCCTTATGTTCAGTATATCTACTACTATTTTGACTATTGTACTCTTGTACAGCAATTATTAGTGTACAATGGAAATGTGTTACTCATATATGCGGTAGTTCTATTTACATTGTATTGAATGTAATTGTAATACCATATTTGTACTCTGATGTTCTTTAAGTTTGTGCTGTTATTTTCTTTGATAACCTCAATAAAAAAAAATGTAATGCAGGTGTCTTACCTTCACAATGAGAACCCTGCATAGCAAGATGTCCATTTATTACATATATACATTTAAGAGAAATTTTTTTTTACCACTAAAGAGCATTTCTGAAATGTAGACGTTTTACTCATCATGCTCTGCAGGATCCATTATATTATGGTTTGTATATTATATCACGGTTAATACATTTCCATCCAGGTATGGACACAGAGGTGGAGAAGTGGTAAATAGCAGACACTGTCTCAACACATTGGATAGGACCCAGGATGAGACTACTAGGTGATATGAAGGTCTTGTCACAGTTCAGGAAATTACAGTTGAATAGTCAGAAATAGTCTGAGCTAAAACCTACCTGCAGATGAAATCCAAAACAAAATCTAGGAAGAGAAGTCAGGTAGGCCAGAGGTCAGCAGGAAACGGGCAGATGACAAATTAGAATCAGCAGACAAAAGTGTAGTCTCAGGAACAGGTAAAAGTCAGTAACAGCAAAAATCAGAGCAAATGGATATTCCAAGGAAAGGTCAGGTAACAAAGCCAATGTCAATGTTCAACAGAAAGTATAGACACAGCTAGCACACCCAAAAATACAGTTCGATATACGGGCACTGGAAGGAAGCAGCCTTTTAAAGGCAGCTGATTAGGCCATAGCCTGCAGCTGAGAGACAGGCGAAGCCAAAGAGCCAGCCAATGCAAACAACAAAGCATTCAGCAACAAGAGACATATTGAATTCTCCAGTGGCTCAAGAGGTAAGGAGAGAAAGGCAGCAACCAGAGGCGCCAGGTTCAAATCCTGGCACAGGCATGACAAAAGCTTTGGCTGCTTCTTGGTTTTCACTTTTTGATCCATAGACTTACTTGGAGGTGGGTCAACCTTCTCTTAGACAGATTTCTGCTCATTTTACCAGATCAGTAGTATATATCTACCTTGTTTAATATTTGGGTTCTTTTTGGGTTGTGGATTTTGTTTCACTGTGAAAAAAGATGTTCTATTAATCCCACCCTTATTTCTCATTACTAGTGGGTATTAGTTCCCAGTAGTAATGAATCATTGATTCTCACAACCTGTATGAAAGAAAACATAATTTATGCTTATCTGATTAATTAATTTCTTTCATGCTGGTGAGAATCCACAAGACCCCATCCTGTTTTTTTGATGTTGGTTTATTTTTGCGCACATCTTTTTTTCTCTGCTCCTATTATTTTGCTCTTATTACTCTTCCTACCTTATTGGCTTGGCTATACATCTGATTTACCAGTGAGGTGGGAGGGGGTTTATAGGGTTCTTGGGGTTTGGGAATCTTTGCCACCTCCTAGTGGTAGGGACAATTATTTCCCAGGATTAATGGATTGTGGACTCGCCACCATGAAAGAAATTAATTTATCAGCTAAGCATAAATTATGGTTTTTATTTAACTTACCCAATGCAACTTATACTACCACTAAAATGATTCACCCCACACCCAAGAGCAACAACAGAAAAAGAAAAAAACATTAAATAAATATCACAGCCTAATAGGATTTCCTGCTACCATAATGCACATTCTGGTAATGCAGATCTTTTCCAGTATTATTGAGACTATGGGCTAAATTACAAGTTGATCGCTTTGACATCGCTAGATGGAGGCTTTTTGCACGCGTCAGGTTGCACTTGTATTATGAGTTGAAATTAATAAATTAGTACAAGAGCAAAATCCCTATGTGCTTAAAAAGTGGAACTTTGAAAATCAAGTACACATTAAAGTTTTCTCCCATAGACTTCAATGTCCCAACATGAATTATGAATATCTCACTTTCCAATGTTCTTCACCTAGAAGAATATGCTCTATTTATTCTTATATATATACAGTATCCCACAAAAGTGAGTACACCCCTCACATTTTTGTAAATATTTTATTATATCTTTTCATGTGACATGAGTGTACAGCCTGTATACCAGTGTAGATTTTCTGTCCCCTCAAAATAACTCCACACACAGCCATTAAAGGGACACTGAACCCAAATTTTTTCTTTCGTGATTCAGATTGAGCATGCAATTTTAAACAACTTTCTAATTTATTCCTATTATTACATTTTATTCATTCTCTTGGTATCTTTATTTGAAAAGCAAAAATGTAAATTTAGATGCCGAGCCATTTTTGGTGAACAACCTGGGTTGTTCTTGCTAATTGGTGGATACATTTACACACCAATAAACAAGTGCTGTCCAGGGTGCTGATCCAAAAATGGTCTGGCTCCTTAGCTTAGATGCCTTCATTTTCAAATAAAGATAGCAAGAGAATGAAGAAAAATTGATAATAGGAGTAAATTAGAAAGTTGCTTAAAATTGTATGCGCTATCTGAATCACAACAGAATAAAATTGGGTTCAGTGTCCCTTTAACCCCTTAATGACCAAGGACGTACGCCACACGTCCTCAAAAAAAATACAGTTAATGACCGAGGACGTGTGGCGTACGTCCTTGGTCTGGAAAGCAGCTGGAAGCGATCCTGCTCGCTTCCAGCTGCTTTCCGGTTATTGCAGTGATGCCTCGATATGGAGGCATCCTGCAATAACCCCCCTTGGCCATCCGATGCAGAGAGAGCCACTCTGTGGCCCTCTCTGCACCGGACATCGGTGGCCGGTATCGTTGGTGGGTGGGAGCAAGTCTGGGAGGCGGGTGGGCGGCCATCGATGTGATCGATGAAGAGAAGGGGGGCGGGATCGGGGGCGGAACCACACGGGAGCGCGCGCGTGCACGGGGGGCGGCGGGGGGGCGCGTGCACGGGGCGGGAGCGGGAGGGAACCGCTACACTATGGAAAAGTTGTGTGTGAAAAGTTAAAATAAAAAATGTTAAAATGTTACAAATAAACAGCTAAGGGATCTGGAAGGGGTGGGGGGATGGTCTTGGGGGGGGGGGGGAAAGCTGCCAGTACCCAAGATGGCGCCCATTAAGGCAGAGGGGGAGGGTTAGAGAGCTGTTTGGTGGGGGATCAGTGAGGTTGGGGACTAAGGGGGGATCCTACACAGCAGCATATGTAAATATGCCAAAAAAAACAAAAAAAAAGCCCAAGTATAGCTTTTATTTTAGTACTGGCAGAGTTTCTGCGAGTACTTAAGATGGCGGGGACAATTGTGGGGTGGGGGAGGGAAGAGAGCTGTTTGGGAGGGATCAGGGGGTCTCATGTTTCAGGCAGGAGGCTGAGCTCTACACTAAAGCTAAAATTAACCCTGCAAGCTACATAATTAACCCCTTCACTGCTAGCCATAATACACGTGTGAAATGCAGCGGCATTTGGCGGCCTTCTAATTACCAAAAAGCAACGCCAAAGCCATATATGTCTGCTATTTCTGAACAAAGGGGATCCCAGAGAAGCATTTACAACCATTTGTGCCATAATTGCACAAGCTGTTTGTAAATGATTTCAGTGAGAAACCTAAAATTGTGAAAAATTTAATGTTTTTTTTAATTTGATCGCATTTGGCGGTGAAATGGTGGCATGAAATATACCAAAATTGGCCTAGATCAATACTTGGGGTTGTCTACTACACTACACTAAAGCTAAAAGTATCCCTAAAAGCTCCCTACATGCTCCATAATTAACCCCTTCACTGCTGGGCATGATACACGTGTAGTGCGCAGTGGCATTTAGCAGCCTTCTAATTACTAAAAAGCAACGCCAAAGCCATATATGTCTGCTATTTCTGAACAAAGGGGATCCCAGAGAAGCATTTACAACCATTTAAGCCATAATTGCACAAGCTGTTTGTAAATAATTTCAGTGAGAAACCAAAAGTTTGTGAAAAAATTAGTAAAAAAGTGAATGATTTTTTGTATTTAATCGCATTTGGCGGTGAAATGGTGGCATGAAATATACCAAAATGGGCCTAGATTAATACTTTGGGATGTCTACTAAAAAAAAATATATACATGTCAATGGATATTCAGAGATTCCTGAAAGATATTAGTGTTCTAATGTAACTAGCGCTAATTTTGAAAAATAATGGTTTGGAAATAGCAAAGTGCTACTTGTATTTATGGCCCTATAACTTACAAAAAAAGCAAAGAACATGTAAACATTGGGTATTTCTAAACTCAGGACAAAATGTAGAAACTATTTAGCATGGGTGTTTTTTGGTGGTTGTAGATGTGTAACAGATTTTGGGGGTCAAAGTTAGAAAAAGTGTGTTTTTTTCAATTTTTTCCTCATATTTTATAATTTTTTTTATAGTAAATTATAAGATATGATGAAAATAATGGTATCTTTAGAAAGTCCATTTAATGGCGAAAAAAACGGTATATAATATGTGTGGGTACAGTAAATGAGTAAGAGTAAAATTACAGCTAAACACAAACACCCCAGAAATGTAAAAATAGCCTTGGTCCCAAACGGACAGAAAATGGAAAAGTGCTGTGGTCATTAAGGGGTTAATGTCTAAACTGTTGGCAACAAAAGTGAGTACACCCCTAAGTGGAAATGTCCAAATTGGGCCCAAAGTGTCAATATTTTGTGTGGCCACCATTATTTTCCAGCACTGCCATAACACTCTTTGCCATGGAGTTCACCACAGCTTCACAGGTTGCCACTGGAGTCCTCTTCCATGATGGTATCACAGAGCTGGTGGATGTTAGAGACCTTCTGCTCCCCCACCTTCCATTTGAGGATGCTCCACAGATGCTCAATAGGGTTTAGGTCTGGAGACATGCTTGGCCAGTCCATCACCTTTACCTGAAGCTTCTTTAACAAGGCAGTGGTCGTCTTGGAGGTGTGTTTGGGTTCATTATCATGTTGGAATACTGAACTGTGGCCCATTCTACAAAGGGAGGGGATCATGCTCTGACTAAGAACATGTTGGCATTCATGGTTCCCTCAATGAACTGTAGCTCCCCAGTGCTGGCAGCACTCATGCAGGCACAGACCATGACACTCCCACCACCATGCTTGACAGAAGGCAAGACACATTTGTCTTTGTACTCCTCACCTGGTTGCCATAACACACTCTTGACACCATCTGAACCAAATAAGTTTATTTTGTTCTCATCGGAACCACAGGACATGCTTCCAGTAATCCATGTCCTTAGTCTGCTTGTCTTCAGCAAACTGTTTGCGGCCTTTCTTGTGCATCATCTTTAGAAGAGGCTTCCTTTTGAGACAACAGCCAAGCAGACCAATTTGATGCAGTGTGCGGCATTTGCTCTGAGCACTGACAGGCTTACCCCCACCACTTCAACTTTTGCAGCAATGCTGGCGCACTCATATGTCTATTTCCCAAAGACAACCTCTGGATATGATCCTGAGCACGTGCACTCAACTTTTTTGGTTGACCATGGCGAGGCCTGTTCTGAGTGAAACCTGTCCTGTGAAACCTTTGTATTGTTGTATATATACTAGGGTTACAATATAATTTATTATTGTCTCAACAGTAACCTCCGGTAATGTGTTGGTATACTTATCTTAGCAGTTGCCAACCAATAAATGTTGTATATCCTATAATTATGAATATTAATAATTAATATTCAATCCTTTGTTCTTGATTAGTTATTTTTATAGACACCTTGAATTATATTTATCTAAAAATTAGATTATTAATCAATTATACACGCTTATTCTGTTACAATTTTTTTTATACAAAACAGATCATCAAATGTATCTCTAAAAATTAACCTTACTCAAAATGAATCGCTTGCTAGAATACCGCAATTGAGAATACCAGAGCAGTCTATAATTAGCCAACAATTCTTAGTCCAATGCCGAAATATGAACTGCTTAGTTAACAATATAACAAGATACTTCACATAAATCTTACTAAATCTCAATAAATCTAAAATAACTTTCAGAAAAGTATAATTAAACTATTTAGCCAACAAAAGGTTCTATATAACTTCAATTAAAACACCAGAAATTGTATATTATTAAAGCAACAGCCAATTAATATGCCAAATAATCTAATAGATTTCACAATAAGTATGACTGACTTATACATACCAAAATACAAATTATTTTTCCTAGCAATAAAATAATTTAGCATCAATATAATTATTTCTAAGTTACACAGGCCAATGGAACATAAATTTAAAGTACAAAATACCCTTTTAAATCACAGCTACAATTTAATTATAGCTATAGAATACCTTTGATTTAAATATTAAAATATGCTTAACAATCGCTTATATTTTACCACATAACCAGATGTTAGTTCAGCTTATTTTCACCGTCATTTAAAGAGGTATATGCAATTCTGGAAATATAAAGGTTAGGCCAATTTTGCTTTCTAGAGACTGTGGTCCATAGTAGCAAGTAAGTCACTCCATCAAAATTCAGCAGCATGTTCCTTTATTCCTGTGCATTGGACTTTTATCCAGTGATTAAAGTCCATCTCTGTTTCATAATCATTGGTGAATTTTGTTAACACCCTTATCGGTGCTTGTATTCTGGTAGGCCCTTTGAAGCTGAACATCTCATTGGCCCCTGGAGAGGCATGTATTTTAATAACAGCCAACCCCTTTTGGCTGCAATACCATTTCTGAACTATTGGTGGCAGCAGACACTGTCAAACAGTTTCACTATCAAATACTGCTACAATTTAGTATTTGATTTAAAGTGTTCATTAAATACATTTATAATTTCCAGTATCAGCAAACAATATTTCAAATATGTATAGGATTATTTAATACTATTTAACCTGAGTATTTCCATACTAAACATGAAATACTACTTATAATATTTTAAAATATGCGTTTAAAAGTCACATTTTTATGAGGGACTAGAGGTATAAACCAATAATAAATGTATATCTGACTTATTTTGTATATCAGTTCATTTGAAATACTGGTACATATTTAATTTCCCAGTCACCATCTTATATCATATAGATGAACATTATAGTTATTGATTAATACATGTCTCAACAGTGTTTAATACATGGGCTCAAAATCTATGATGCATTTACAGTATATGTTAACTTATAGTTTCTGTACTTATTTAGAAACTTCATCTTTACACCAGGTTCTTCACTGTAAGGCTTATTAGATTTCTGGAAAACAAAGAAAATGCATTTATTATGAAATAATTTAAAACATTCCAAATTCACCACAGATACTTATCCAATATAAAATATTTACCAAAGGCAATCTCATATGTTGGTAATCTTCTGTAAAACCTTGGTATATTAAATATTTCTGCAGATTGCAGACGATTTGTACTTTAAAAATATTTTCAAAGTTAAAATATATAAAAAAATGTTTGTAAGTGTACTTTAACATATGTTTCTGCTACCCTTCATAATGTGTATTTAGTTGGTTATGGGGTAATTTACATGCCTGTGATAATTACAACAACCTCAAGATTCTGCTTGCTTATCTGACTTCATGTAGAGAGAATGTTGTCTCTGTCATCCCAGGGGGCATCCTGGATGAGTCACTCTTCAGTTTTTGTATGGGATCCCTTTGAAGAGACCTGCCTTCACTAATTGAGCAAATGTTTCCCTTTGTAATGTGTGTTTGACTATAGCTAGGTGGTCCACACAGGTTTATAACAAAGGTCCTTTGAAATAAGATTATTCTGTCTGTGAGGTGTAATTTAGCATAGCCAGTAGTCTGAAGTTAATTTCTGATTTCAGAATTTAATGCAATTTACAGTATAGAAATCACTCATACATAGATTAATTAATCTATGTACATAGCTTACAATAATATCTCACCTTTCACATAACATGATTCCCCCTTTCAATTTTCAATATATGTAGGACACATGTATTGGAAATTGACTGAAAACCTATGTAATTGGTGAAGGTATTTACATTATATGCATTATAGACAGTCTTACTACGAAGAGTGTTCATTATTTTTCGATCCTCATATTTATGCTCGTTAGCTAGATATCTTTAAACTACCATACTTCTTTGGTGCATTTGGGGATATGACACTTCATTCTCCCTCTATGACTTGTAGTTGGGATCTAAGATGGTACTGATTAACAAAAGGACCCTTCCATGATGGAAGAAATTTCTTCTCCTTAACCTGATCTCTTCCAAAGTTATAAAGATAAACTTTATCATTAATTTCATATTTCTTTTTGGAAGATTTAAGATCATAATAGGTTTTAGCGGCAGTTGCAGTCTTCTCTATGTTCTTTTGAGCAAATGCAAAAGCATATTGCAGATGCTTCCTTAAGTTCTCCACATAATGATGCGTATTGGCAGCATTTATCAAGTTCTGGTCTGATGTATGGTACAGTAGATGTTGAGGTAGAACCATTCTTCTACCAGTCATCAATTCAAAAGGAGACATCTTAGTAGCACTACTTGGAGTTGCTCCTAATACCATTAGGACCAGAGGCAATTTTATATCCCAGTCCTTACCTGTTTCATTTACAAACTTTTTGAGGATTTTTACAATGGACTGGTTGTAATGCTCTACACCACCACTTGAGGCAGTATATGGAGCTTCCTTTTAACCCCTAGTATTTTCCACATTTTGGTTATCACTTTGCTAGTGAAGTGGGTCCCCCGACCGTATTCAATTCGCTGGGGTAAACCAAAGCGGGAAACCATGTGGTTGATGAGCAATGCTGTGCATTTTTCAGCACTATTATTAGGTGCATTGATGCACTCTACCCATTTAGTGTACAGGCATGTCACTGTCAACATGTATCTGTTACCTCTAGATGACCTAGTTACTGGACCAATAAAATCAATTTGTATACCCTTTTCTGCAATGGCGCTCATTGCATTGGCGCAGTGGGTTGGAACTGTGGACAGATTAAACAACCTTGACAGTAGGTTTGAACATCCTTCAACATATGCGGCCAACAGGCGTATTCACACAATATTTCATATGTTAATTTGGCACCACGATGGCCAGATGACAGAGCATCATGAGCATGTTGAAGCATGAGACCTCTGAACTGGGTAGGTACCACCCATTGTTGGATGCCAGTTTTGGAGATTCTAATTAACAAACTATCCTGTAACTTAAATTGGGATCTGGACTTCATTAAGATTCTAAGATCTTCCTTACCAATACTGTACTCTTTTGAGATGTGGTTATTTTCAGGATATTCTATGTGTTTATAGAAGATACCTATACTGGGGTCTTCTTTTTGACTAGTAATCAGGTCCTTACAAGGAGAATCCTGACTCCATTGTACCAGGTTAGGCTCATTTTGTTGTTTAGCCTGATTTCTGATAATGGCTTCTACCTGAATTGCACCCATTAAGTGGTCGATATTAAGGAGTTCTCCAGTTATGGCTCCTTGTTTGGCTAATGAATCTGCAAGATCATTGCCTTTTTTATCAGGACCTTGAATTCTGGAATGACCCTTGGTCTTTTTCCAGTGTAGGGTTAAACCATTGGACACCACTAACTTATCAGTTTCTCAGAACAACTTGCCATGTTTGACTGGTTTGTTGTTAGTTTTCTGCATGTCATTTCTTTTCCAAGTTGGCAGGTATTCAATAAAACTGTCACGCACATAATTTGAGTCAGTAATGATCACAAATTCATGAATACCTTGTTCAATAGCCATCTCAATGGCTTTTTTGAACAGCAGTTAGTTCTGCAACTTGACTGGATCTTGTTCCAATGTTGAAACCTACAGAAATATTTGGGAATCCATTTGCTCAAACTATACCAATGCCAGCGACTAATCTGTGCTCATTGTCAATAGGGGTATGGTAAGAACAACCATCAACATATACCCAAGGTAATGTTTGACAATGGTTCATTGTATATTTTATATGGGGAAAATAATTGTTCCTCCAGGAAATCAACTTCTAATAACTCTTCCCCATAATCCTTAGCCGTACAGTCATGGAGCTCAGCAAGCCCCTGTGCAACTGGATTGTTTTTATTTTGCTTGTAGCGAATTTCTAAAGGCCAGCCTTGAAAGGAAAGAGTCCAAGCTGTTATGCTCTCACTTTGTAAATATAGCAAAGGCTGGTGGGCCGTTTCTACAATAATTTTCTCACCCTGTATGAGCCACGGAAATTTTGTAGAACCCATACAGTAGATAAGAGGTTTTTTTTGCAATCACTAAATTTTATTTCTACTGGGGATACATTTTTGCTTTCAATAAACAATGACTTTGCTTAAATTATCATGCTTTTGGTATAAAACAGCACTCATGCTTATATCTGTGTAACCTGTCTCTAAGTAGAAAGGTTTACCCCCTTCAGGGTACACTAAGCAAGGTGCTTGAGTGAGTTTTCTTTTCAGCTCTCTTATGGCCGTCTCTTGAGCCTCACTCCAGTGCCATTTCACATCCTTCTTTAGAAGGAGTAGCAGTGGTTTAGCTAATTCTGCATAATTATCAATAAATTGTATTTGTCATACCCATGAATGATCTTAATTCCTTTAAGTTAGTTGGGTTCTTAGAATTTATTATAGCTTCCACCTTTTTCTTCTGAGGATTTAACCCTTCAGACGTAACGTCATGTCCCAAGAAGTTTACACGAGTGCGGCACCATTGAGCTTTTTGTAGGGATAATTAGACACCTGCCCTTTTAAGTTGGCTGAGGACGTGTTTACGTTCTGTGATGTGTTTTTCAAAGTCTGTACTTTTGATTAACACATCATCAACATAAGATAAGGTCCCCCTTTCCAGTGCATCAGCCATATCCTTATGCATGAATACAGCAAATTCATGTCCTGAATTTATGTATCCAAACGGGAGCCTATGGAATGCATACTGGATCTTTTGGAAGGAGAATGTGAGCTTATACTGGTCCTCCTCATGTACCTTTATGGTCCAATATCCCTGAGCACAATCAATGGCAGTGAATATTTTGGATCCCTGCATCTGCGCTAGGCACTGGTCAATGTATGGCACAGGCCATCCAGATATATACACTTGTATGTTTAGTTGTCTTATGTCAACACACAAACGCCATTATATATTAGGCTTAAGAACACCTAGAATAGGATTGTTATAAGAGCTGTGCACCTGTCTGATGATGCCCCTTTTTCCAGGTTCCTTATGATTTCTGCAAGAGAAACATATGAGGCTAAAGGAAGTCTGTATTATTTAACAAAGACAGGTGGTGCATTGACATCTGTTTGGATTCTTGCAGTGTGCAGGTCTGTTGTCCCACAATCATAAGAATCCCTAGCAAAAATATCCTTGTACTCCATCAGGAGTTCTCATAGCTGACGGCGTTCATCATCACTGGAACAGCCATTAGCTAAGGAGATTTGCTCTTCGACTATTTGCTGAAATCCTGGAAAGATTTCAGGCTGTCCTATCTCATAGGCTTCTTCCAACCTAGAAGTGAGATCCCCTTGATTATAATTTTCATTGCCCCCATGATTCTGGGTATTGGGGTATTCTTGCTCTTTGATCGGCTGATCAAATACTAGGGAGGCTTCTTCAATTTTGCAGATGCCTTCCTCTGAGCTGAAGGGATAAATAGACTGAGTTGTAAACAATCCCTCTGGCATAGGTGAAAGAATTGTTCTATTAACTGTTCTTCGGTTAATTATCCTTCAGGTATTAGCCCAATTATATTATTCTGGAATCCAAAAGTGTAGTAACTGGATTCTAGAGTATATCCTATGGTAGTTCCCTTGGACAAGGTGATATCCTGTGAGGTCATGTTATGCACAATAACATGTATTGGAATGGTTCCAATATTTACCATAGGAGTATGGGTCATTGTTATACCCAGATTTTGCACTCTATGGCAGATGCATATAAGCGTTTCAGAAGTTTTTAATTTCTGACCTCTTTTTACCTGTAAGGATAAGAGGAATTTATCAGCCCCAGCAGGGATTACGATATCATTCAACACCTGCATAATCAGAGCATATGACATTTGCTGGTTTGATTTCAGGGCGGCATTTTCATTCTGAAATATTTCAGGGTCCCCCTTTAACCTGCTCCAGAGGCAAAGGTAATCAAATCTATTTGTATGGCATATCTATGCAAGAGATCATTGCCAATGTTCATTTGATTATGGGGCTTATTTAAAACTAAAAACAGGTGCTACGCTAATTTATTACCTATGGAGATAGATAATAAACATTTTGCTTTGACGTTATAGCTTTCAGACCTGTCATCCAGGCCATGGACCCAGAGATGTTGGCGAGAAAGATATTTAATCACCTTGCACCTTTGTTTATATAGCTAGCCTTCTGTTTTCCGTTCAATTTGGCATACATGGTTTTTACAAGGTCATGCACCTGTATAGGGATGAATAGATCATCCTTAACTCTCTCAATTTCTGCAAGTAATTGAGCGTGATCACCCCCTTTAAAGGATTTTTAATGGTATTACCATCAGAACCACTTAGGGGAGTCTGACCATCTATTTGAAGGACCATTATCTCAGGTGCAGAGCTATTTCTGAAAAGAATCCCACAGCATCTGGCTTCTCTTCCACCACGTGACAGTTATGTCTGGTGTGAGGTATGCTGGACCGCTCATAATTAATAGGTCTTTTTTACCTTGCGACCAAATAATATTATTTATACAATCAATTACGGTACTTAAACGCTTAAGAAGGTTGATATCAATGATTAAACGATCAGTTGGCAGATCCACTATAATGACAGGGTGTCTTATTACCCTGTTCCCCAGCTTTAGCTTTAACCATACAGTACCATAGACTTTGAGAGAGAGTCACCCCCAACACCTATAAGTGAACCATCAAATTCCTTTAGTTTAGGTTTGTGGGGTGTTAGCTCATTTAGCTGTGTGTAGTACCTGTGGGATAAAAATAGTTGCCTGAGATCCAGTATCAATTAATCCCATGATACGGTTGGAAACTGAATCCTGGAGATCAGCACATACATAATATCTTTTTCCACCATTTCACACATAAAATTAGCATGATTACACATCTGTGTGCTTCTCCAACAAGTTATCTGAATCCGCCACGTTACCTGAAGCAGAAGAATTTTCATTCTTACCAGTCATTTCCTCTATAATAGGGCTGACAGGGTTCCTGTGTCCTGCATCTGTGGGAATAAGGTTAGGGGACAACTGCAAAGAAGAGATTTGTTAGAACTTCCAGGCTGATCCTGCCTATCATCACAGCTAGGCCGTCCGTTTCTGGGCTGTAGGGAGAAAACATGATTAGTACCATTATTGACAGTGATTATTTAATTTGGTATCTCTCTCCCCTCTCCCTCAGGTAATACTGGAGTATTTATGACTGTGCCTGTGTCCCACTGCTGGCCGCTGGCTGTACCCCTAAAAAAGGATTATAAGGGTGTTGAGCCATCAAAGCTTGACTCCTTTTAGTAAATAGTGTACATAATTGATTTAACTGCGTACTGAGTTGGCCCACTTGATTATACAAGCTATTTTTACCCATGGACCGATTTTTTGATATCCCAGGGCATTGATTCCTGGATCCTGGGGATCCCTCAGAATCATAGCTATTGTTTCTATTCTTACGTGGTTGTCTTTGGGGTTCAACTTGTTCAGCGTTAATATCTTGGGGAGCACTATTTAGTTGGGTTGTCTGGTTAACATGATGGTATTTCCACCACTTTTTGTATATATTTTTACTTTTTGTATATATTTTTATACTGATTACCTTGTGGGTATTCATCACTTTGGGGATAACTATTCCTCTGGGTATGCCCCCCATTTTGAGTATATTCTCTCAGAATCTCAGCCCTTAGTGGGGGAGGGGCATAGTTAAAACTTTGTGGGGAAGGCCTGTTTTCTCGGGCCACTTCCAAATAAGTTTTCTTTTTAAACTCAAAATTGAGGGGGCTAGGTGACACCCTAGTTTCTGCCACAATTTTAGGGCTGGACATTGGTTCCCTTTTTACCCCCTTATTTTTAGGGCTGGAGCGCCCCCTATCTGTCCTACTTTTACTATGGGGAGACCCCTTATGTATATTAGTATTATGTGGGCTATTTGGGTAGCTGGCTTTGCTCTCTGACTCACTACAAAAGCTGCCCTTTCCCCTGAAGTATAGCAGTTCCGTGAATTTAAAACATGAGGTGACTGTCTATGTGGGAAGTTTACGTCTGACCCAATAGGGGTCCTTTGTTTAAATTCTTCCCTGATACTCTGCAGTTCATCTCTCATAAATTATTTTAGGGTTTCCATAATCTCATTATTTTCATTGCTAATAGAGGGGTGTTTCATTATGGCGATACTAACTTTTTAATTCACTCTTTCTGTTGCTGGTTTTCGGCCTAACGATATTTCTCTCTTAATAAGACATTTTCTTCCTGGCTCTCTGCAAGTTGTTTATTTAAACCTTGTATTTGGGCTACTAAATTTTGGTTATGCTCTTGGAAGGTGCCCATGTCTTGTTTAAAGGTAACAATTTTTAAAAGTTTTGCATTGATTAATTTTTAATAATTCCTGGAATAACTCACTTTTTTCATTCCACATTCCATTATCAATAGCAATGTTTTTAGCCTTAATTGCAAGCATATCAATATAATCATTTAAATCACCCGAAATGTTAAATCTATTTTTAATGTGGCCTATAGCGTCCATTTTAAGGACGTCGCCCTTAGTAAGGGGCAAATCTTGGTGACATATTTCGATACTGAGTATAGATTAATTTGATTCACTTCTAGTAACATACATTATTATTCTGGCTTAGTATTTGGTTAAATTAAAACTCTAATACAATTTATAATAATTTCTATTTACTACAAAATATATTTTATCAATGTGATAAAGATAATAATCTTTCAGCTGTGCCTCCAATAAAATGTTGTATATATACTAGGTTTACAATATAATTTATTATTATCTCAACAGTAACCTCCAGTAATGTGTTGGTGTACTAATCTTAGCAGTTGCCAACCAATAAATGTTGTATATCTTATAATTATGAATATTTATAATTAATAATTAATCCTTTGTTCTTGATTAGTTACCTTTTTATAGACACCTTAAATTATATTTATGTAAAAGATAGATTATGAATCAGTTATACATGCTTATTCTGTTTCAATTTTTTATACAAAACAGATCATCAAATTTATCTCCAAAAATTAACCTTACTCAAAATGAATCGCTTGTTAAAATACTGCAATTGAGAATACCAGAGCAGTCTAAAATTAGCCAACAATTCTTAGTCCAATGCTGAAATATAGACTGCTAACTTAACAGTGCCTAGTTAACAATATAACAAGAAAATTCACATAAATCTTACTAAATCTCAATAAATCTAAGATTACTTTCAGAAAAGTGTAATTAAACTATTTAGCCAAGAAATGGTTCGATATAACTTCAATTAAAACACCAGAAATTGTATATTAATACAACAGCAAATTTATATGCCAATTAATCTAAGAGATGTCACAATAAGTAAAACTGATTTATACCAAAATACAAATTATTTTTCCTAGCAATAAAATAATTTAGCATCAATATAATTATTTCTAGGTTACAAAGACCAATGGGACATAAATTTAAAGTACAAAATGCCCTTTTAAATCACAGCTACAATTTAATTATAGCTATAGAATACCTTTGATTTAAATATTAAAATATGCTTAACAATTGCTTATACTTTACCACATAACCAGATGTTAGTTCAGCTTTTTCCAATAAATTATTTTCACAGTCATATAATGAAGTATATGCAATTCTGTAAATTAAAAGGTTAGGCCAATTTTGCTTTCTAGAGACTGTGGTCCATGGCATCAAGTAAATCACTCCATCAAAATTCAGCAGCATTTTCCCTTTAGTCCTGTGCATCAGACTTTTATCCAGTGATGAAAGCCTGCTTCTATTTCATAATCTTTGGTGAATTTTGTTAACGCCCTAATCGGTGCTTGTATTCTAATAGGCCCTTCGAAGCTGAACATCTCATTGGCCCCTGGAGAGTCATGTATTTTAATAACAGCCAACCACTTTTCGCTGCAATACCATTTCTGAACTATTGGTGGCAGCAGACACTAGCAAACAGTTTCACTATCAAATACTGCTACAGTTTAGTATTTGATTTAAAGTGTTCATTAAATACATTTATAATTTCCAGTATCAGCAAACAATATTTCCAATATGTATAGGATTATTTAATACTATTTAACCTGAGTATTTCCATACTAAACATGAAATACTACTTATAATATTTTAAAATATGTGTTTAAAAGTCACATTTTTATGAGGGACTAGTAGTATAAACCAATAATAAATATATGTATATCTGACTTATTTTGTATATCAGTTAATTTGATATACTGGTACATATTTCATTTCCCAGTCACCATCTTATATCATATAGATGAACATTATAGTTATTGATTAATACATGTTTCAACAGTGTTTGAGACATGGGCTCAAAATCTATGATGCATTTATATGTTAACTTATAGTATCTGTACTTATTTAGAAACCTCATCTTCACACCAGTTTCTTGGCTTATAAGATTTCTGGAAAACAAAGAAAATGTATTTATTTTGAAATAATTTAAAATATTCCAAATTCACCACAGATACTTATCCAATATAATATTTTTACCAAAGGCAATCTCATATGTTGGTACTCTTCTGTAAAACCTTGGTATATTAAATATTTCTGCAAATTGCAGACGATTTGTACTTTAAAATTAATTTCAAAGTTAAAATATATAAATATGTGATTGTAAGCGTACTTTAACATATGTTTCTGCTAGCCAGAATAATGTGTATTTAGTTGGTTCAGGGGTAATTTATATGCCTGTGCTAATTACTATATCCTCAAGATTCTGCTTGCTTATCTGACTTCATGTACAGAATGAGTAACGGAAGAGTAACTCTTCAGTCTTTGTATGGGATCCCTTTGAAGAGACCTGCCTTCAATAATTAAGCAAATGTTTCCCTTTGTAGTGTGTGTTTGACTATAGCTAGGGGGTCCACACAGGTTTATAACAATGGTCCTTTAAAATAAGATTATTCAGTCTGTGAGGTGTAATTTAGCATAGCCAGTAGTTTGAAATTAATGAGGCCTATTTATCAAGCCGTCAACCGCAAATACGCAGGAATTCCGCAGCATAATTGTGGCGAGCTTGATTCGCCTCATTTATCAAAGCCTACAGACCGGCAAAAGTTGAAATCTGTGACATAACATATGATCCACCAGTCTCAGTCCAACACAGATCAATGCATTACAGATGTTCCGAATGCAAATTCGGAACTATCTGACAACTTTTGCAAGTTAACAAATTTCTAACTATTCCGGCCAGCGTACCTGGTTTTCAATCCGCCACCCTGGAGGCCGTGGATGCCATAGGAATCAATGAGAGTCTGAAAGCAACGAAAGCTCATGTTTGCTGCTTCCTGATATCCCATTGATTCCTATGGGAGAATAAAAGTTATGTTTACACCTAACACCCTCACATAACCCCTGAGTCTAAACACCCCTAATCTGCTGCCCCGACATCACCGCCACCTACATAATGTTATTAACCCCTATTCTGCCACTCCCGGACCCCGCCGCCACCTACATAATATTATTGATCTTTATTCCGCCGCTCCCCGACATTGCCGCCACCTACATAATGTTATTAACCCCTATTCTGCTGCTCCCGGACCCCGCCACCACCTAAATAAATATATTAACCCCTATCCCGCCGCTCCCGGAGCCCACAGCAACTAAATAAATGTATTAACCCCTAAAATTACATCATCACTATCTTATAATAAATTTAAACGTACCTTTAGATTTAAATTAAACTATATTATCCCCTTGAGTGCTAACGACGGCTCTGAGCCGTCTCAGAGTTTCCCACTCTGGTGCTAACGACGGCTCAGAGCCGTCGCTAGCACTCTCCCACCTTGAGGGCAATCTGGGGGCTCCCACCCACTCCTACCCCGGCGTTTGGGCCTGCATAGTGTTAGGCATTGCCGGGGCTTCACATTATGCGTGGTGACGTCACATGCAATGTCGTGATGATGTCACCGAGTAACTTTATTTATACTTAACAATGTAAACTATAGGAGCAAGGGGCATGCTGCTTAGAAGCCTGAATCTCAGGCATCTAAGCAGCTACGGACTCCAAGACCCACCGTTGGAAAGGTAATCGCCTAACCTTTCCAACAGTGTAAGTCTTTGGGATCTGAAAAAAAAAAGGTAAAAATATTTTTTTTTGTAAAAAAAGCTTAGCACCCAGGTATTAAAGTGCTTAGCACTCAAAGGGTTAAGCTATTAATGAATCTACCCTAACTATTATACTAAAATTAAATTAAACTATATTAAACTATTAATTAGCCTACCCTAACTATTATACTAAAATTGCATTAAACTATATTAAACTAATAATTAATCTACCCTTACTGTTATACTAAAATTACATTAGACTACAAATTAAATTAAATATATTATATATTAAAAAACCTAACCCTACTCAAGTTATTTAAATCTACTATTAAAAATTACAAAGTTACAAAAAACTAACAACTAAGTTACACAAAATAAAAAAACTAAGTTACAAAAACAAACAAACACTAAATTACAAAAAATAAAAAATAAATGATCAAATATTTAAACTAATTACACCTACTCTAAGAGCCCTATGAAAATAAAAAAAAACCTAGCCTACAATAAACTACCAATGGCCCTTAAAAGGGCCTTTTGCAGGACATTGCCCCAAAGAAATCAGCTCTTTTACCTGTAAAAAAAATTACAAATTTTGAAGACCAGACATTCATCCTCAACAAAGCAGCAGAAGTCTTCATCTAAGTGGGCTGAAGTCTTAATCCAAGCCGGCAGAAGTCTTCATCCAGTCGGCATCTTCTATCTTCATCCATTTGGCGTGGAGCGGCTCTATCTTCAAGACATCCGGCGCGGAGCATCCTCTTCAATCGACGTCTTCTTCCAAATGAAGTTTCCCTTTAAATGATTTCATCCAAGATGGTGTCCCTTAGATTCTGATTGGCTGATAGATTTCTATCAGCCAATTGGAATTAAGGTTGAAAGAATTATATTGGCTGTTGGATCAGCCAATAGAATGCAAGCTCAATCCTATTGGCTGATTGGATCAGCCAATAGGATGAAAGCTCAATCCTATTGGCTGATTGCAACAGCCAATAGGATTTTTTTCAACCTTAATTCCGATTGGCTGATAGAAATCTATCAGTCAATCGGAATCTAAGGGACTCCATCTTGGATGATGTCATTTAAAGGGAAACTTCATTCTGAAGTAGACTTCGATTGAAGAGGATGCTCCGTCCTGGATGTCTTGAAGATGGAGCTGCTCCGCGCCGGATGGATGAAGATAGAAGATGTCGTCTGGATGAAGACTTCTGCCGGCTTAGATGAAGACTTCTGCCCTCTTGGATGAAGACTTCTGCCGGCTTCGATGAGGACTTCTGCCGGCTTCGATGAGGACTTCTGCCGCTTCGTTGAGGATGTATGTCCGGTCTTCAAAACTGTAAGTGGATCTTCGGGGGTTAGTATTAGGTTTTTTTAAGGGTTTATTGGGTGGGTTTTAATTTTAGAGTAGGGTTTGGGCACATAAAAAGAGCTAAATGTCCTTTTAAGGGCAATGCCCATCCAAATGCCCTTTTGAGGGCAATGGGGAGCTTAGGTTTTTTAGATTAGGTTTTTATTTGGGGGTTGGTTGTGTGGGTGGTGGGTTTTACTGTTGGGGGGGTATTTGTATGTTTTTTTTACAGGTAAAAGAGCTGATTTCTTTGGGGCAATGCCCTGCAAAAGCCCTTTTAAGGGCCATTGGTAGTTTATTGTAAGCTAGGGTTTTTTTTTATTTTGGGGGCGCTTTTTTTTTTCATAGGGCTCTTAGATTAGGTGTAATTAGTTTAAATATTTGATTATTTATTTTGTATTTTATGTAACTTAGTGTTTATTTTTTTTTGTAACTTAGTTGTTAGTTTTTTGTAACTTTGTATGTTTTGATAGTAGATTTAAATTATTTGAGTAGGGTTAGGTTTTTAAATATATAATATATTTAATTTGTAGTTTAATGTAATTTTAGTATAACAGTTAGGGTAGATTAATTAATAGTTTAATATAGTTGAATGTAATTATAGTATAATAGTTAGGGTAGGTTAATGAATAGTTTAATATAGTTTAATGTAATTTTAGTATAACAGTTAGTGGGATGTTAGGTTTAGGGGTAAATAGGTTAATTTAGTTTATGGGGATGTGGGGGGGGGGCTGGTGGTTTAGGGGTTAATAGGTTTAGTAAGTGGTAGTGATGTGGGAGGCCAGGGGTTTAGGGGCTAATAAATTTATTTAGTTGCAGTGGACTCCGGGAGCAGAGGGATGGGAGTTAATATCTTTATTAGAGTTGTGGTGGGCTCTGGGAGCAGAGGGATAGGGGTTAATACATGTATTTAGTGGCGGTGGGCTCCGGGAGCGGAGGGATAGGGGTTAATACATTTAGTTAGGTTGCTGTGGTGTCGGGGAGCGGCAGAATAGGGGTTAATAACTTTATTTCGTGGCGGCGGGGTCCGGGAGCGGCGGGATAGGGGTTAAACATTTTAGTATAGCGGCAGTGTTTAGGGACAGAGTATAAATAAAGCTGGGAAAAAGCTGAATAGCAGAGAGATCGATGACTGTTTAGTTAACAACAGTCTGCTGCTCATTGCCCCGTACTTGATGCATGGCTTTTTGACAGCTTTTTATATAAATATGGAGAGCGTATTCAGGTCAGCGGCCGCGATGTTAGGCGATGTCAGGCGAGCGTATTGGTCCCGTCGAATGCAGCATAGTTGACGGCTTGATAAGTAGGCCTCAATTTCTGATTTCAGAATTTAATGCAATTTACAGTATATAAATTACACATACATAAATGAATTAATCTATGTACATAGCTTACAATAATATCTCACCTTTCACATGACAGTATGGTCTTGCTCAACGTGCTGCAGCTCAGTTTCAGGGTCTTGGCAATCTTCTTATAGCCTAGGCCATCTTTATGTAGAGCAACAATTCTTTTTTTCAGATTCTCAGCGAGTTATTTGCCATGAGGTGCCATGTTGAACTTCCAGTGACCAGTATGAGAGAATGTGAGAGCGATAAAACTAAATTTAACACACCTGCTCCCCATTCACACCTGAGACCTTGTAACACTAACGAGTCATATGACACCGGGGAGGGAAAATGGCTAATTGGGCCCAATTTGGACATTTCCACTTAGGGGTGTACTCACTTTTGTTGCCAACAGTTTAGACATTATTGGCTGTGTGTTGAGTTATTTTGAGGGGACAGCAAATTTACACTGTTATACAGGCTCACTACTTTGTAGCAAAGTGTCATTGTTTCAGTGTTGTCACATGAAAAGATATAATAAAATATTTACAAAAATGTGAGTGGTGTAATCTCTTTTGTGGTATACTGAATGTGTGTGTGTGTATAGATATATACAGATATATTACAAATTATTATTCGCACCACTGGGTTTCATATGTCCACATGTTCACATTGCGTACAACATGTAATACCAGCGCACATTTGCATACGCTGGTATTACTAAGTGGAGTGCAAATATGGTTTTCGTTAAAGCAATATTTTGTGCTCCACTTGGTGAGAGGAGTTTACTTAAACTATTAGGTGTTGACGTGAAATGAGGGCTACACAAGTACAGGGACCAGCTACATAAAATAAAGGCAGGCATACAATACTATCAATATAATGTTATAGCAACTCTCATGGAAAGTAACAGTTCACTTCTGTGCAGGCCTCTGTCGTTTTTTAAGTACTTGCATGCAAATATCATACCTCGCAAAATTTCCTGAAAGCTTTCTGCGACAGGGAAGTGACCATGGATGCTGGGGGTGGAAAAGCAGGCAGATTTATCAACCCTTAATAATCTCACAGGATCTGGATGATTGGGAGGGCTGAAATATTATTACCAGCAGGATTGTGGAGATGCTTCCACTCTATCACTATCTATAGCTGCAAGCCTAGGATATATTTTCCAATGCAAAGTCAAATCCCCAATAATATTAATTTGTTACTGTTCAGAAATAGAAAGTCAAGCACCCGACAATGCTTTATTCAGTAGTACAGTTTAGTAAATATTATCAGCCTTTGATTTGGCCTGGTACAAGCCAAGAACTATTTTTTTCTGTTTCTTGTTATGGTATGTCTCTGTTGCTGTGCAATATGGATGGTTACCAGAAATCATTTCACACCTAAGAGTCCCCTCAGGCCATCCATTTCATCAATGTGTCCTTAAGCTGCTCTTTCTCACCTTGTTCCCTTTATCTGACCAGGGCAGTTCCCCCAGCACATTCCTCTCATAATCAGATTAGCAGACTTCAACAATGGGCCCTTTGTTCAGAAAACGGAAAACTTCACTAAAAACACTTCAGACTGCAGTTTTGTTTGAGTGGACAAAACAATGGACAGTTATAGTTTAATTATTATTTAAAATGTTATTTTAAAGTTGTTTAATTAGCATTCTTTAATTTTATATATAATTAACTATATCCCTTGCAGCATTTATCATTTAAGACATGAATGAAATAATAAGAAAATAATGATGGGTAGTTTACAAAAAAAAATATAATTTAAGCATATTTGTTTCCAACCAGTCACCTAAAACCCCTTTTAATATTAGGATTAATCTGGTTCAGTCACCAATGACATGCCATTGACTGAAGTTAGGCAAGTGGCAGGCTGCCAGCTTTACTGAATCAAGTCTGTCTGTGCTAATAGTACAAGTTGCTGCCTCGGTGCCAAGATTAAATTAAAGATTCCCTCTTAATCAGGATTTCCATTAGGAATTTATTGCAACTTTTAAACCCCCAGAATTTTAATCAGAAATAATCATCTTGGGCAGAAGCAGATTTTTTTTTTCTGCATCCAACACAGATGCTTAATTTGAGTCGTGTAATTACCCATCTGTGTCCAGATAATTTCCCAACAAAGTCTGCAACCTACTGGACCAATTATTAATTGTGTGTCTTGTTGATCTACTGATATTTTCCATGAATACTAAGCAAAGCAGGGCACACATAATCTTACGGAAGATGCAATAATGTAGCCTTTACAAAAAAAAGGAAAATAGAAAAATGAGGAATGCCACATTACTTTTTATCTCATATACTCATTGTGCTTAGGATGGCTCTTAGCAAGATATTAGTCGTTCTGTACTTGTCTACTCCCTTCTGGTGCTACATTTTAAAATGATCTATTACTTTTGTAAATTAATACAAGACATTCTTAATTAAAAATTATTTTTTTATAATTTCAACTAAACCAGTCTATGAACACCAAGCAGTTGCCTCAGTGGAATTGCAAATATGTTTAAGGATCTGTTATACTACCTATTTATAATATACTGAGACTACAGTGTGACTTTTAAGTAAATGTAGCTAGCACAGTAATTAACAGTGTTTAGTTTGTACTCTGATAAAATATTTATTTATGTATACCCAGAGTATAAACTACTGTTGTATAATCAATCTGTTGCTATGGATAGCTTTGAAGAGTACTTTGTTCAACATTTATATAAATTAATAAGAAAAATGTTGACATTTTTATTGTAAGTTCTTCATCATTAGTTGTAGAAAAAATATAGAATATTCATATTTTCTAGGGTTTTTTTTAATTGTTTTGGGCTAATGACTAAAAAAGTTGGCACTCTTAAAGGGACATTTAAGTCAAAATGAAACTTTCATGATTTAGATAGAGCATGCAATTTTAAACAACTTTCCAATTTACTTCCAATAGCAAAATGTGCAAAGTGTTTTTATATTTACATTTCTTGAGTCACCAGCTCCTACTGAGCATGTGCAAGAATTGACAGAATATACTACTCATTTGTTCAGACTAAGTGCTATTGCATTGACTTTTTATCATATATTTGTTGATTATGTGTTGGATTTCCGGTAGGAGGAGCACCTGGGACTACACACACACTCTGAGCTCTGAACACGGAGCAGAGATACAACATACCCCAGCAACCGGTCTCTATTTGTGGGAAATAAGCAACTCGCTTGAGGAGAGCAGACTGGTAAAAGGCCATTCGGAAGTCCTCTAAGCCCAAAAAATGGTCGGGTGGCTCTGACCGCAATCTTCTACAACAGGAAGTCTTAAATGGGGGGGGGGGGGTAAGGTGACACCACAGGAAGCAAATGGAAATTGGAGACAACTGAACACAAGATAATGGCAGCATGGTGTTAGCATCTGACATGGACTCCTTACAAAGTAAGAGCAAGAAAAAAACTCTGATCCCTAATCACATCACCCTTTCGGATATCGGATGCTGGAACAAGCGCGAGGTGTCTCGAGCGGACCTGTATCCCTGGAAAGGTAGCAGTGAAGTGGGCTAAGGTTTCTGGAGATGCTACTGCCGATCTACTGGATTCATGTGGCTATACAAAGTTGTCAATCATATAATATGCTAGTTATACATACTTGAACATGGTCATACAGACTTGAAATACCCCTTGGTTGTGGAGAGACTTTATACCACCTTTTAGAATTAATCTCTGCAAAATCATATACAGCCTTAGAGACACAAAAATAACCTGATTGTTATTTTCTATTGGCTTTGTATAAAAACAGAGAAATCCTTACCATCTCTATATAGCTATATACAGCCTCAGAGATTTAAGAAAAGAAAAAAAAAATTCAACTGCTATCACTGGCCCTCTATAAAAACATAAAAAAATGTCATAACAGTGGCAGGGTAAAGAAACTGGGAATTATCTCTGTTGGTTTAGAGAAAAAAGGTGCCTTTAAATCAAAATTTTACCTGCTGAATTGTGAAGGTTATAAGAAGAGCGGTGGATTGGTTAATGAGCCGCACAGCAGTACATTCTACAGTTTCCCTGGCCTTTCAGGACAGAGCACTGCTATATATTTGGCATGCATTAAGTGGCTATTCAGCCGGACATTAAAATATTGACTTAATCACTGGTATTGAGGGTCACTTGACAAATATAAAAGTGACATAAGTAAGAGAGTAACAGTATTAGTGACTATCGCTACAATATAGGGGTGAACTCTCTGGTTAATAACCTGCTCATTTACATGTACTAGAAGAAAGTATCTTGTCTATTGGACTATTGATAAAGACCTAAGGAAATATATACAGAGAAGTACCTTGTAACAGAAGGTACTTGAGAATCTATACCTACAAGTTATAATATTGTTTTACTGGTACAAGCTAATTATCTGTGTGTAAATTTGAAGAAAACTGTATTTGTAAAATAGATTGGTAGCAGTGATAAGAGTTCCTGCAAACCTACAGCTGATAGCTGCTATAAGATAGAGGGTCTTCCTTGTAGTAACAAACAATTTAGTGATTCTTGGGTAGTAAGACTATACATTCAATTGAGATACCCTAAGACAGGGAAACAAACTTATACTCCCCAAGGAATTGTCATTTTAGGTAAAATTTCCATAGCCCCCACATCTTTGGTATTTATCTGTTATAACTTAAATATACCATGTCTTTAGTATGTACACAGAACTATAAACCTTGTACTTACTCTGCATAGATATATATTTGTGCTAGAGTGTTAAAAAATTTAAGATACACCACACCCTAAGATAACGTAAGAGGGCTTTTTTGCAACAGATTGTTTAGTGACTCTGGGGTAGCAAGATAACACATAGAACTAAGATACCCTAAGCTTATACTTCTCAAGAATTATTAAAGTAGCTTGGATAAAGTTGACATAGTTCCACAATTTTGGTAGTGACCTGCTACAATTTGGATATATTACACCCTCAACAATAAATATATAGACATACAAACCTTGCACCTACTTTGAATAGGTACACATTTGACTGGTAGGGGAAAAAAAAGGAAAGGGGAAGGGAAAAAAAAGGAAAGGGGAAAGAAAAAAAAGACTTCAAACAGGAATTGTCTAACACTATTCTAAATGTTATACTGTGAAACTTGTTATCTGTGTTGGTTAAATTGTAGGGCATCAGACATATAAATCTTAAACCACAAAGAAGTGCTAGAGTATTACAAAATCCATCACATTTACCACTAGATTTTTTTTTTAATAGAAAACAGGAGTCAGATTATCTTCAGTAGGCTAACTTAGCAATGAAACGTAAACAACGTAAAAGTTAGAGTGTGATCTTTTGTTCAATATAGAAGAGGTCTACATTAAAATTAACAAATTCATATTCCTCTTAGGCACTTGTGTATTTTTGTTTTTTTTCCCTCACTTCTTTGCACCTTTCACTCATCCCGTGTGTTTCACTTCCCTTTTCCCTATTTTTTTTCCACTGACGTAAGGAGGAAGCATTGCCATTCATCCCATCTATTGATTTGTTTTCACACCACCTAAGCAGTCACGCATTATAAATACTTCACCATCACTTAGCAAGCTAAGATTGAACGATACAGCCAGGCTTGACACTTCACAATTAGTGGAAAGATTCATTACAAACACCAAATCTAGATCTCCAGCCATGCCAGTAAAAAAAGACAATCTTCAGAGATTAGACAATTCTCCAATAGGATAGCAGAGGTAGAGACTCGAGTATTGGCAATAGAAGATCATTGTAATACACAGGAAATTAATAATAAGAATTGCACGGATACCTTTAAGTCATTACAAGCTAAAATTGATGATTTGGAAGATAGATCCTGTCGCAATAATATAAGGGTAGTAGGATTACCAGAGAATGGAGTATTTGCTGATCTAATAACCTTTGCATCTTTTACACTCCCACAGTTAGTAGGGATGCAGATACAGGGAGATAATATACATGTTGAGAGGGCACATTGGATAGGGCCAAGCAGAAATTATTCTGAGGGCAACAGCCGTCCTAGAATGGTTATGATCAAATATTTAAGCTTGTAAAAAGATGATGATAACCAGGCGCCAACTCACGGAGGCTAGGTGTAATAAAATCAGAGTGTGGAATTCGCAAGATTTTAATTCTATATAAAACAATAACAACAATAAAAACAATAAAAACTTCTAGTCCATGGATCCAAGACTAATTACAGCGTTAGAGATTATTACAATTTATACAATAAAAAGTAATAAAAGAAATAAAATAAAATGGGTACAATAAAATATGGAGAGATTGGAGAAAATCCTCAAATATTAACCTTTAGACTTTAGAATTAAGTGAAGATCTGCTGTGATCAGAAAAAATACATAATGTCCATAAAGAAAAGTCCAGAGAGATTGATCTGTGTGCCAAATAAATTTGTGATGAAATCAAACCTCATATATCAAATCTTCAATATGCGACCAAATATAGTGTCCCAAGTTGTAATCAAATCTTCAGTATGTGTCCAAAAATGTGTGTTCAAAATTAGTGTCCCAAGTAGTGATCCAAAATTAAAAAAATATATGAAATGTGAAAAAATAAAAATAAAAATAAAAATAATCAACTGTGTTTGTACAAAAATTCCAAAGTGATAGATATGGCTGAAGAACACTGTAAAATGTGTGTAATGTCGATAAATACCCAAGTCCTCTGTGTAACAAATTGTGCTATTTCAGCACCAAAAACAAATACACTCCAACTGATTGTTTCTGAGTATAAAAAGAATGTTATTTTCTTATACCTTTAGAGGCAGGGGATTCAACTCACAAAATAGGAGAGCAAGCCATAGTGGAAAAATGTGAATATAAAAACACAAAAATTCAAAAATAACACTGTGGAATACCTGTGGAAAAAAGAAAATAGGTACAATGTGTAGCAGGTTTATAAATGGGTGCTCTAATAGAATCAGACTTACCAGTACAAGGTCTACACGTTTCGGCCCCTCTAGGCCGAAAACGCGAAAAAGTGGATAGTAACAATTTCATCCACAGAATGAGCTGCCATCACAAGTCCTGGAAGGATAATATTCCGACAGGCAGCTCTTAAGAATAAAGAAGAACTGCTCTACCCATGAGAAATGGGAACAACAAGCACGACTCATCAAGACCAAGTTCTTGGAGAGAGGATATGACGAGAACCAACTAGAACAGAAGATACAGGAAATCAGCCATATTGAAAGAACAGAACTGATGAAATATAAAAGGAAAGAAGAACCCATGGGAGAGGATACCCTGAATATCAATATGATAACAGAATACAGTGGGAATAAAAACATTATTGAGAACATATTCCGGAAACACTGGTCACTGTTGAAGGACGATGACATTATCGGTGAGAAATTACCATCTAAAGCAAGGTTCGACTACAGGAAGACCAAGAACTTAAAAAGCAAGCTAGCTCCCAGTATACAAAAGAAGAAAAGATCAGGCGCTAAAGACGTCTATGGGAATGAGATAAAAGGCTTCTTCCCTTGTATATCCTGCAAGGCTTGCAAGCATGGTACTAAATCTGCAACCTTCAGTTGTTTCCACACGAAAGAAAAATACAAAGTTCATAACTTAATTTGATGTCAAGATAGTGGGGTCATCTACATGCTACAATGCTCCTGTGGGCTCCAATTTGTGGGGCAAATGTCCAGGACCCTAAAGGATAGAATCCGCGAACATCTACTTCTCATTGAGAAATGAAATATGGACACAGCCCTATATTGCCATTTCTCAATTAAACATCAAGGGAACACAAAGGATCTATCCTTTATGGGGATACAAAAAGTGACGAAATTTTGGAGAGATGGCAATTACAACAACAAATTACGCATTGCTGAATCCAAATGGATCTTTAATCTTGATTGCCTCTACCCAAAGGGATTAAATAATAAAGAAGACCTCTCACATTTATTTAACATCATCTGATACCTTAAAGAACTATCTAGAAGAATGAACCATATAGCAAAGACAAGTTCTAAAAGTATATGTCAAGAAAAAATTATATGGTTATGGAATCCTGTAATATCTATCCAAAACCCTCTCCTTGTGTCTTAACTTGAAATTGTTATTGTCTGATATGAAATATTAAGAGAAATACCATCTAGTCTCAAGAAAAGAAGATAATATATTCCAAACTGAATTCTATAATGAGAAAGGAAAATACTAGAGTCCAAGCATACACAACCAAAACATAATAGTAGTGGAGTCATCGACCAACATTATATAACCACTCCTCTGATTTTTCCTGCTAGAAATATAACCAAATTATGGATAATAGACTATCCTTGTATTTATCTAATCTAATCATCTATTAGATGTGTCACCTCGAGTATAACTACAGAATAATTCCACTTTTGAACTTCAAAAGGTTAACAAAGGTTCCAAATCCTATATTTTAAGTATACAAGATCTCCCCCTAACGCCATCCCCTTATTCATCAATATATGATAAAACTTAGTAGCATCACATTTATAATATGAATTATGAATACCCAGTGGTGATTATGTAGAAAACAACACTTTCTTTATTTAAACTATCTATCCTGATACGAATACTCCAATATAATAAGGATTAACTCACAAAAAATATGCCCCAGTATGAGGAGGGATTATCCAGCAGACAATAAGCCATTTTTTTGTGTTTTAAAAAACTGTCTTTCTAAAAAAGGATTGACTTAAAACACAAAGCAGGGAGGGTCTTGAAAAAACACCCTCGCATAATATTTGAGTAACAAGTTGCGTCCCTGCAACATAAAGTAGACGCATATAACTACATGTTCATACATCCTATACCCAGAGTGTTTTACTACAGCCAAGTCCTTTTGAACTGGCATTGGCCTTTCACAATACAAATTGAGGAATATATCCGATAAGAGCCATAAGTATCTTTACTGTCTTCAAAGAAAATTTAATTTTAAAAACTTTTTAAATTTGTTTATGACTCGTTCTCTCCCTCCACTAAGTCTATATAGCGCTATTATTAAGAATCTAACGGCTAGATTTAGAGTTCTGCGGCCAAAGGGGTGTGTTAGCTACGCTGGCTTTTTTTCCCCCGCACCTTTTAAATACCGCTGGTATTTAGAGTTCACAGAATGGCTGCGTTAGGCTCCAAAAAAGGAGCGTAGAGCATATTTACCGCCACTGCAACTCTAAATACCAGCGTTGCTTACGGACACGGCCAGCTTCAAAAACGTGCTCGTGCACGATTCCCCCATAGAAAACAATGGGGCAGTTTGAGCTGAAAAAAAACCTAACACCTGCAAAAAAGCAGCGTTCAGCTCCTAACGCAGCCCCATTGTTTACTATGGGGAAACACTTCCTAAGTCTGCACCTAACACCCTAACATGTACCCCGAGTCTAAACACCCCTAAACTTACACTTATTAACCCCTAATCTGCCGCCCCCGCTATCGCTGACACCTGCATATTTTTTTAACCCCTAATCTGCCGCTCCGTATACCGCCGCAACATACATTATAGTTATGTACCCCTAATCTGCTGCCCCTAACACCGCCGACCCCTATATTATATTTATTAACCCCTAATCTGCCCCCCACAACGTCGCCACCAGCTACCTACAATAATTAACCCCTAATCTGTCGATCGGATCTCGCCGCTAGTCTAATAAATGGATTAACCCCTAAAGCTAAGTCTAACCCTAACACTAACACCCGTGTTAGGGGGTCTTTGTTATTTTATTAGGGGGCTTAGAGTAGGTGTAATTAGTTTAAAATTGTTGTAATATTTTTCTAATGTTTGTAAATATTTTTTTATTTTTTTAATTTTAGTTAGTTTATTTCATTGTAGTTATTTGTAGGTATTTTATTTAATTAATTTATTGATAGTGTAGTGTTAGGTTTAATTGTAGGTAATTGTAGGTAGTTTATTTAATTAATTTATTGATAGTGTAGTGTTAGGTTTAATTGTAACTTAGGTTAGGATTTATTTTACAGGTAATTTTGTAATTATTTTAACTATTTTAGCTATTAAATAGTTATTAACTATTTAATAGCTATTGTACCTATTTAAAATAATTACAAAGTTGGCTGTAAAATAAATATTAATCCTAAAATAGCTACAATATAATTATAATTTATATTGTAGCTATATTAGGGTTTATTTTACAGGTAAATATTTAGCTTTAAATAGGAATAATTTATATAATAAGAGTTAATTTATTTCGTTAGATTTAAATTATATTTAACTTAGGGGGGGTGTTAGTGTTAGGGTTAGACTTAGCTTTAGGGGTTAAAAAATATATTAGAATAGCGGTGAGCTCCGATCGGCAGATTAGGGGTTAATGTTTGAAGTTAGGTGTCGGCGATGTTAGGGAGGGCAAATTAGGGGTTAATACTATTTATTATAGGGTTATTGAGGCGGGAGTGAGGCGGATTAGGGGTTAATACATTTATTATAGTAGCGGTGCGGTTCGGTCGGCAGATTAGGGGTTAATAAGTGTAGGTAAGGTAGCGGCGACATTGGGGGGGGCAGATTAGGGGTTAATAAATATTATGTAGGTGTCGGCGGTATTAGGGGCAGCAGATTAGGGGTACATAGGGATAATGTAGCTGGTGGCGGTGTACGGAGCGGCAGATTAGGGGTTAAAAAAATTTAATAGAGTGGCGGCGGTGTGGGGGGACCTCGGTTTAGGGGTATAGGTAGTTTATGGGTGTTAGTGTACTTTAGAGCACAGTAGTTAAGAGCTTTATAAACCGGCGTTAGCCCAGAAAGCGCTTAACAACTGTCTTTTTTCTGCGGCTGGAGTTTTGTCGTTAGATTTCTAACGCTCACTTCAGCCACGACTCTAAATACCGGCGTTAGAAAGATCCCATTGAAAAGATAGGATACGCAAATGGCGTAGGGGGATCTGCGGTATGGAAAAGTCGCAGCTGTAAAGTGAGCGTTAGACCCTTTTCTGACTGACTCCAAATACCAGAGGGCGGTAAAAACCAGCGTTAGGAGCCTCTAACGCTGGTTTTCACGGCTACCGCCCAACTCTAAATCTAGCCGTATATAAACTGTCTCTTAGGCAGAATTTAGTTTTTTATGCAAGATAATATAAACTCAGCGTAGCCCTCTGAATAAAGATATCCTGACACAATTCTACACTAATTCAAAAAAAGAAAAAAATTAAAGCGATGAATTTAAGAAACATTACATTTACACTTTTTAATATTAGAATTTAAGATGTGGTTAAAAAAACGATATCACAAGTATTCAAATAGTGATATTAAAAGCAAGACAAGCTCCCCCAATCGATTGTTTCATTATACATAATAATGAATCAAGGAAAATATATTTTTACATGCATAACAATTAAGGACCACACCCCCCCGAATATATCCTATCACCAGTGAGGCTAACGGTGACATCATAACCAATGGGATAGTCTGAAATTCGGCATAACCATGAAACAACCAATGGGATAACCCGAAAAGCGGCTCTGTTAAAAAACAAGTAAGGATCGCAATATGAATTATAGAGTTATGATAAAGGACACCATCTCATAAAAATAGACTCAATTGTCAGTAGAATAATCTATAATACAGTATATGTTGGATTTAAAGCTGCGATTCACGGCAGCCATCCCCAACCGGAATTGACGTATCGAATACACGGAGGCTAAAAAAATCTCTCATCTAAGATCACTAATACACCTAATTCATCCCTATACATGCATATATAGAATATATTATTACTATAGAGGGCTCTATTAAAATAGAGACTCTAGAAGGGAATTATTCACATTTTTACTCAATAACGAAACCGGAAGTAATGACTTCCGGTCATTTACAGGTAACAGCTATAAAAGGTCACTAATGAGTACAAGTAATCAGTCTTGATAAAGGCCTAGAGGGGCCGAAATGCGTAGACCTTGTACTGGTAAGTCTGATTCTATTGGAGCACCCATTTATAAACCTGCTACACATTGTACCTATTTTCTTTTTTCCACAGGTATTCCACAGTGTTATTTTTGTATTTTTGTGTTTTTATATTCACATTTTTCCACTATGGCTTGCTCTCCTATTTTGTGAGTTGAATCCCCTGCCTCTAAAGGTATAAGAAAACAACATTCTTTTTATCCTCAGAAACAATCAGTTGGAGTGTATTTGTTTTTGGTGCTGAAATAGCACAATTTGTTACACAGAGGACTTGGGTATTTATCGACATTACACACATTTTACAGTGTTCTTCACCCATATCTATCACTTTGGAATTTTTGTACAAACACAGTTGATTATTTTTTTATTTTTTTTTATTTTTTCACATTTCATATATTTTTTAATTTTGGATCACTACTTGGGACACTAATTTTGAACACACATTTTTGGACACATACTGAAGATTTGATTACAACTTGGGACACTATTTTTGGTCACATATTGAAGATTTGATATATGAGGTTTGATTTCATCACAAATTTATTTGGCACACAGATCAATCTCTCTGGACTTTTCTTTATGGACATTATGTATTTTTTCTGATCACAGCAGATCTTCACTTAATTCTAAAGTCTAAAGGTTAATATTTGAGGATTTTTTCCAATCTCTCCATATTTTATTGTACCCATTTTATTTTATTTATTTTATTACTTTTTATTGTATAAATTGTAATAATCTCTAACGCTGTAATTAGTCTTGGATCCATGGACTATAAGTTTTTATTGTTTTTATTGTTGTTATTGTTTTATATAGAATTAAAATCTTGAGAATTCCACACTCTGATTTTATTACACCTAGCCTCCGTGAGTTGGCGCCTGGTTATCATCATCTTTTTACATTTGTATATCACTGGTGACAGCTAGGGTTTAACCATTTTCCGGGCCTACAGGTGTCAGTTGGTGCTAATGTAGACTATCCATCTAACAAATATTTAAGCTTCCAAGATAAAATAAATATAATGCTTTACTATAAGAAGAACAACCCATTATTGATAAACGCAAAACAAATTTTTCTATTCCAGGATTTCTCGGCCGAGACCTCAGCAAAAAGGAAAGAAATGGACCCGTTTTGCACCGGTTTAATTAAAGCTGGTCTTAACTTAAGATACCTGGCCAGAATAACAGTTGAGGACAGAGAGGGTCCTATCACCATAAAATCAGTTACAGAAGCTAAAACATTTTGCAGAGAGAATAACATTAAGGTGTAATTATTTTGATTATTGTAGAATATCATTAGCTCCTAAAGTACATAAGATGATAGGGTTCAATATGCAACTTGTGGAGGTTCTATTGTTTTCTTTTATCTCTGTACAAGTAGATGATTGTCGATGTATTTGTTGGGCTTGTTCCCTTTTTATACCCTTTCCCCTTTTTTTCCTTCCCTCCTTTTTTTTTTCTTCTTACTGCCACCGATCCCTTGGGGGCTCACTCGGGTCCCTTTTAGATATATGTAACGGAATTTTAAACAAATGTGCAGAAACTTAAAGCTAGTTTTATGGAATGTTGGTGGTATCACTTCCCTGATTTAACGGAAAAACATTCTAAAATGACTGAAAAAGCAAAATTTGTATGTAATTTTCTTACAAGAACTACACTTAAAAGACACTGAAATCCCTAAACTCAAAACAAACTGGATAATCATAACAACCCCATGTAAAGAGAGAACATGTTGAGTAGCCATACTTTTCAATAAAAAACCTACTACTTAGATCCAGCAGGACGCTATATTATTATCCAGGTAGAAATCGGAAAAAAGATTTGGTCTTTGTGCAACATATACGGCCCAAGCAAACTTGCTCATGATTTTTAGCATCGTCTTAAAAATAAATTAGTACCTTATATAGAGCAGAATTTAATTTTAGCCAATGATTTTAATATAACAATGTATCCAGAAATAGATAGATTCCAACAGAAATATTCGCTTCAGTATCACAAGGAAGCTAGATTACTACTGGAGTTTTGTAAAGCATTAATACTTAAAGATATATTTCGTTTACAAAACCCGAATATGCAAAATTATTCATGCAAATCGAAATCATACAGAAATTTTTTGAGAATCGATATGTTTTTACTAGAAGATAAACTCCTGACTATGGATCTTGAAACATATATTGGTGATATTATATTATCAGACCATGCTATCCTTAGTTTGAAGATTAAACTAGACTCGCCCGATGGGAAAATTATAAATACATTTAGCTATCCCAGCTTTATGAGTAACAATATTCGGTTTTGTAATTGGTTAGTAGAAAGATGGCATGACTATTATAAATTAAACTGTTTGTATTTACATAAGACTGAGATTTTATGGGAAGCAGGTAAAGCAGTCCTGAGAGGGGAAATTAAAGCATACATAATAAAAAAGAAAGCCAAAGCACACGAAACACAATTAGCAAACCAACTCAGAGACATGTATAGAAGGTATTTAAATAACCAAACATGTTGACTTGGGATAAATATACCCAGGCCAAATCAGAGTGGAAATGTTTCTAAATAAAAAAATGGGCATTTGAGGATTTGAAATCTAGAGCAAACCGGCAGGGACACCAGGGGATATCCACTAATAATTTAGTTAAGATTATGAAATTCAGAAAAAAGAAGAGCATAATTTCCATAATTAACGGCTAGATTTAGAGTTTTGTCGGTAACGACCCGTGTAGCTAACGCTGGCTTTTTTCCCCCCGCACCTTTTAAATACCGCTGGTATTAAAATTTCACAGAATGGCTGCGTTAGGCTCCAAAAAAGGAGCGTAGAACATAATTTACTGCCACTGCAACTCTCAATACCAGCGGTGCTTACGGACGCGGCCAGCTTCAAAAACGTGCTCGTGCACGATTCCCCCATAGGAAACAATGGGGCAGTTTGAGCTGAAAAAAAACCTAACACCTGCAAAAAAGCAGCGTTCAGCTCATAACGCAGCCCCATTATTTCCTATGGGGAAACATTTTCTAAGTCTGCACCTAACACCCTAACATGTACACCGAGTCTAAACACCCCTAACCTTACACTTATTAACCCCTAATCTGCCGCCCCTCGCTATCGCTGACCCCTGCATATTTTTTTTAACCCCTAATCTGCCGCTCCTTAAACCGCCGCAACCTACATTATCCCTATGTACCCCTAATCTGCTGCCCCTAACACCGCCGACCCCTATTTTATATTTATTAACCCCTAATCTGCCGCCCCCAACGTCGCCTCCACCTACCTACAATTATTAACCCCTAATCTGCCGACCGGACCTCACCGCTACTCTAATAAATGTATTAACCCCTAAAACTAAGTCTAACCCTAACCCTAACACCCCCCTAAGTTAAATATAATTTAAATCTAACGAAATAAATTAACTCTTATTAAATAAATTATTCCTATTTAAAGCTAAATACTTACCTGTAAAATAAACCCTAATATAGCTACAATATAAATTATAATTATATTGTAGCTATTTTAGGATTAATATTTATTTTACAGGCAACTTTGTATTTATTTTAACCAGGTACAATAGCTATTAAATAGTTAATAACTATTTAATAGTTACCTAGTTAAAATAATTACAAAATTACCTGTAAAATAAATCCTAACCTAAGTTACAATTAAACCTAACACTACACTATCAATACATTAATTGAATACAATACCTACAAATAAATACAATTAAATAAACTAACTAAAGTACAAAAAATAAAAAAAGAACTAAGTTACAAAAATAAAAAAATATTTACAAACATTAGAAAAATATTACAACAATTTTAAGCTAATTACACCTACTCTAAGCCCCCTAATAAAATAACAAAGCCCCCCAAAATAAAAAAATGCCCTACCCTATTCTAAAATACAAATAGAAAAGCTCTTTTACCTTACCAGCCCTTAAAAGGGCCTTTTGAGGGGCATGCCCTAAAGAATTAAGCTCTTTTGCCTGTAAAAAAACCCATACAATACCCCCCCAACATTACAACCCACCACCCACATACCCCTAATCTAACCCAAACCCCCCTTAAATAAACCTAACACTAAGCCCCTGAAGATCTTCCTACCTTATCTTTACCATGCCGGGCATCACCGATCGGTCCAGGCTCCGAAGTCTTGATCCAAGCCCAAGCGGGGGCTGAAGACGTCCATCCTCCGGCTGAAGTCTTGATCCAAGCCCAAGCGGGGGCTGAAGACGTCCATCCTCCAGCTGAAGTCTTGATCCAAGCGGCTGCTGAAGAAGTCCATCATCGGGCAGAAGTCTTCATCCTATCCGGGCAGAAGAGGAGATCCGGACCGGTAGACATCTTCATCCAAGCGCGATCTTCTATCTTCTTCCATCCGACGACGAGCGGCTCCATCTTCAAGACCTCCGGCGTGGATCCATCCTCTTCTTCCGACGTCCTAACACAGAATGAAGGTTCCTTTAAGGGACGTCATCCAAGATAGCGTCCCTCGAATTCCGATTGGCTGATAGGATTCTATCAGCTAATCGGAATTAAGGTAGGAAAATTCTGAATGGCTGATGGAATCAGCCAATCAGATTCAAGTTCAGCTGTTCCGATCAGCCAATTGAATGTGAGCTCAATCTGATTGGCTGATTGGATCAGCCAATCGGATTGAACTTGAATCTGATTAGCTGATTCCATCAGCCAATCAGAATTTTCCTACCTTAATTCTGATTGGCTGATAGAATCCTATCAGCCAATCGGAATTCGAGGGACCCCATCTTGGATGACATCCCTTAAAGGAACCTTCATTCTGTGTTAGGACGTCGGAAGAAGAGGATGGATCCGCGCCCGAGGTCTTGAAGATGGAGCCGCTCGTCGTCGGATGGAAGAAGATAGAAGATGCCGCTTGGATGAAGATGTCTACCGGTCCGGATCTCCTCTTCTGCCCGGATAGGATGAAGACTTCTGCCCGATGATGGACTTCTTCAGCTGCCGCTTGGATCAAGACTTCAGCCGGAGGATGGACGTCTTCAGCCCCCGCTTGGGTTTGGATCAAGACTTCGGAGCCTGGACCGATCAGTGATACCCGGCGTGGTGAAGATAAGGTAGAAAGATCTTCAGGGGCTTAGTGTTAGGTTTATTTAAGGGGGGTTTGGGTTAGATTAGGGGTATGTGGGTGGTGGGTTGTAATGTTGGGGGGGGGTATTGTATGTTTTTTTTTACAGGCAAAAGAGCTGAATTCTTTGGGGCATGCCCCGCAAAAGGCCCTTTTAAGGGCTGGTAAGGTAAAAGAGCTTTTCTATTTGTATTTTAGAATAGGGTAGGGCATTTTTTTTATTTTGGGGGGCTTTGTTATTTTATTAGGGGGCTTAGAGTAGGTGTAATTAGCTTAAAATAGTTGTAATATTTTTCTAATGTTTGTAAATATTTTTTTATTTTTTGTAACTTAGTTCTTTTTTTATTTTTTGTACTTTAGTTAGTTTATTTAATTGTATTTATTTGTAGGTATTGTATTTAATTGATTTATTAATAGTGTAGTGTTAGGTTTAATTGTAGATAATTGTAGGTATTTTATTTAATTAATTTATTGATAGTGTAGTGTTAGGTTTAATTGTAACTTAGGTTAGGATTTATTTTACAGGTAATTTTGTAATTATTTTAACTAGGTAACTATTAAATAGTTATTAACTATTTAATAGCTTTTGTACCTGGTTAAAATAAATACAAAATTGCCTGGAAAATAAATATTAATCCTAAAATAGCTACAATATAATTATAATTTATATTGTAGCTATATTAGGATTTATTTTACAGGTAAGTATTTAGCTTTAAATAGGAATAATTTATTTAATAAGAGTTAATTTATTTCATTAGATTTAAATTATATTTAACTTAGGGGGGTGTTAGTGTTAGGGTTAGACTTAGCTTTAGGGGTTAATACATTTATTAGAGTAGCGGTGAGGTCCGGTCGGCAGATTAGGGGTTAATAATTGTTGGAAGGTGGAGGCGACATTGGGGGCGGCAGATTAGGGTTAATAAATATAATATAGGGGTCGGCGGTGTTAGGGGCAGCAGATTAGGGGTACATAGGGATAACGTAGGTGGCGGCGGTGTGCGGTCGGCAGATTAGGGGTTACATTTTTTTAATAGAGTGGCGGCGATGTGGGGGGACCTCGGTTTAGGGGTATATAGGTAGTTTATGGGTGTTAGTGTACTTTAGAGCACAGTAGTTAAGAGCTTTATGAACCGGCGTTAGCCCAGAAAGCTCTTAACTCCTGGCTTTTTGCTGCGGCTGGAGTTTTGTTGTTAGATTTCTAACGCTCACTTTCCAGCCGCGACTTTTCCATACCGCAGATCCCCTTACGCCATTTGCGTATCCTATCTTTTCAATGGGATCTTTCTAACGCCGGTATTTATAGTCATGGCTGAAGTGAGCGAAGTCATCAGAAATCAGGGAGGCTTTTTTCAATATTATCAGAGATTATATACAGGAGAACCTATTAATAAAATAGAAAAAGACAATTTCTGGAAAAATATTAGCCTTCCAAAAGTAGACAGGGAAAGCCTGGAACAAATTAAGAATCACTAACAATTAATCAAGAAATCACTGTGGAGGAAATCCTGTCAGCAATAGATAAATTGAAGACCAATAAAGCGCCGGGACCAGATGGAATTCCATCTGAATTTTACAAAAATATGAAAAAAGAGATAGTGGAAAATTTAGCACAACTGTTTAACTCTTACTATACCCAAAATACTATGCAATCACCCTATTTTGCAGACTCAATAATATCTCTTATCCACAAGAAAGGCAAGGAAACTACAGACTTGGGATCATATAGGCCTATTTCACTCCTAAATCTTGATTACAAGATATTAATGTCTATAATAGCAGATAGGCTAAAAAGAGTTATAGGGAGATTAATACATGAAGACCAGACAGGTTTTATGCCTGAAAGAAATCCTGCACAGAATTTGAGAAGAGTACTATTAACACTAGACTACTATCATAACGAAATCCACAATATAGACAAATACAGTAAAGGAGATTTAGCAATAGTAACGATAGATGTCGAAAAAGCATTTGACTCCATCATTTGGGATCATATGTTCACAGAACTAGTAAAATTTGGTTTCTCTGGAAATTTGATCAATTTTATAAAATTAATATATGATAAACCTAGATCACAACTTTCAGTCAATGGTGAACTTTCACAATATATCATATTACAAAAAGGAACCCATCAGGGATGCACCCTTTTACTTTTCAATTTTTCTTAAGAACCTTTAGCTATCTTAGAAAAGAAATTACGGAAATAAAACTGGGAAAACACAATCTTGTTATATCATTATATGCAGACGATATTATTTTATTCCTTAATAATACAAATGTAAATATCCCAAAATGTTTATGGATTATCGGGCAATATAGTAGATTTACTGGGTATAAAATGAACTCAAAAAAATCAGAAATTCTCTGGATCCATCACATGGCAAAAAGTTTTAATAAGCATCCATTCCAAGATGTGAGTCAGATCAAGTATCTAGAAAATAAACTGGACAGGAACCCACAGGAATGGTATCCCCTTAAATTTTCAGATTTTTTTAAAAAACTTGTCAAATGAAATGAGTAGATGGAATATATTTTTTCTATCTTTATCTGCAAAAACCATGCTGATGAAGTCAATATTTTTCCCACGAATACTGTTCCTTCTTTTAAACCTACCCATATTCATATCAAAACAAGATATTGATAAATATAATAGGGTCTGTGCGTTTTTCCTTTGGGGTAAAAATAAATCCCGTTTATCAATAGTGTGATTATCTGAACTCTCATTTCCAAATATAAGATACTACAACTTGATATCAATGATTATATATGGCATAGATTGGTTAACAGAGGCAGAATATATTACATATCATGACTTAGAATCTGATTTAATAGCGCCATTCAGTTTGAAGGCAGTTCTTCATTATCCATACTGTAAATTACCTAGTAATATTAGCCAAATGTTGACCTTTTCAAATATTATCCTGGCTTGGCAGAAATATTGTAAGATACTAGGTCTTGACTTTCATGCATCACGTTACCTGCCAATTATAGAAATCCCAGATTTCATGCCTGGTCTGTATAATGCAGTTTTTAGAGAGTGGCATAAGAAGGGGTTAACATATTTTTCACAAATGATAAAACCTGATAATCAGTCACTGTTTACTTTTGCAGAGTTAACAACAAAATATCTGCTTCCTTCAAAAAATGTTTTGCGTATTTACAAGCAAGGAGTTATCTCATGCAGGTGTCTCAACTAAGAGGACTTGATTGGGGATTATAAGAGATAGATGCAGGAATTAAAATTTACATAGCAGGTATAAGATCAATTTCATACTAGTATAAAGTGTTATATATAAAGCTAGGTCAGAAACATGTAATCAAACTCAGGGAAGGTTTAGGGAAATATTTTGTAGATATTCAAACTCAGGATATATTAAAGAGTATAAATCTATCTGAGTCTGCAACAGTAATATTTAGTTGGAGGGAGGCACAATTGAAATGAATGAATAACTATTATCTCACACCCGATAGAATTAATAAATGGGCCCAAAACAATCAATCATGCAGATGTTTCAAATGTAAAGCAGAGAAGGCTGACATTTTACACTGTCTGTGGCTGTGCCCGAAAATCAGACAATATTGGGAAAAAATAATTACTGGTTGAATAAAACTCTACAAAATACAATTGAACTCACCTCCCATCATATACTGTATTCTTTCTGTTTTCATGAGCATTCATTACATAGTGATCAAACTTTAATAAATATGGCCATCTTGACAGCACAGAATTTAATATTTAAGAAATGGAAGTCCCCCGATGTCCCTACTATATCTGAATTTGTAAATAATATGAAGCTACAAATGACGGTCGAATTGCAGGATAACAAATTACAAGTTGAAAAACATCTTAGCAGTAGCACTTACTTTGCTAAGTGGCTAAAAGTAATAGTAGCTTGGCCTTGACAAACCAGATTCAATTTATGTCCCCATTAAAGAACTCTTTAAGCTTTATGCTTATGATCCTAGAAGATGTGCTACCTCAGCAGTGGATGAATGAAATCTAATATCTGACTGGATGGGGGGCTATGTGGACCCCCTAGGGGTGAAGGCAGTGTTGTTTTTTTTCCTTTTCCCCTTACCCTTTCCCGTGTCTGGTTTGTGTGCATGTTGACTGGCATTGTTTTTTTTGTCAGTCCCAGGTATAGAATACTAAGACAATGTTCAGGAAAATTCTGTACTTTATTTCATTATACATTTATACATATTGTATAAGTAAATTTTGTTAGTTATACAGTATATGCGGTAAAATCAACCAATTTTTTCTTTGTTTGTTTTTTTTTTTTTTTTTAAATTTATAGTTTTTATTTATTTTCAAACTTATAGGAGTAACAATGAGGGACACGCAGGTCCCAAACACAAACATCAATGGCATACAGGAGTATATGGTTATAAATAGAGCCAGGGGTCCCGAAGATGAAAAACAATAAAATATTAATAAGAGTAGATGGACTCCCCTGGTGGAGAGATGACATCTCACATTAGTCTGAGGACAAAGGGGATGTCTGAAAAGGAACCTATATAACACAACACATGTCTTGGAGTCAGAATAAAGTCTAGGGAGGGGGGGAGGGGGAAGGAGGGGGGGGGGAGTACAGAAGAGGAGAGGGAAACAATGAGGAAGATGGTAGATAGATCAAGAAGAGTCAGGCTGTAGGCTTTAGGACGTGACAGGAGGGCTCCAGGAAGTATCAAACTTGTCTTTCCAATCGGCCCAAGCAAGTTCGAATATATCCAGTTTGTTTAAATCAAAATATATAGTCTTTTCCATGGTGTATAAGAAGGCCATGGTTTTCTCAATCTCATTCCATGAAGGGGGTTTTTCTTTTTTCCAGGACCTAGCCAGGTTAGTCTTAATAGAGGCCAATAAGTAGGTACTGAAGATAGCTTGATGCTTAGGTAGATCCTGTAAGCCCAGGTGGAGCAAAGCAGTAGTCGGGCCGGGCGGAATTCTGATTCCAAAATCAGTAAGGGCGCGGAAACCTTGAGACCATAAGAAAGTAATTTTAGGGCATTCCCACCAAATGTGGAGCATGGTGCCCTGCAAGCCGCAGTTCCTCCAGCAAAGAGGCGACACACCTGGGTACATCCTTGCTAGGCGTGTGGGAACCAGGTACCAGTGAGAAATCACCTTGTAGTAAGTTTCGAACATAGTGATGCAATGGAGGGTTTTTTTCGTCAGAAGGATGGCCCTTTGCCAGGCGTCTACCGAGATTTGAGAATGCAATAAAGCATCCCAGATCTGCAAGTGCGGGGCAATTTCAGGTGGGACAGTGCCATCGAGAGTCCTGTAATGGAACGATAATGGCCGGATAAGTCTGTGACCCGTCTTCCAGACAGACTCCCATGGGGTGGACTGACGAGAGGTGGTGGGGAAAAAACCCCAACTTCTCAGGAGACTTTTAATCCTGATAGTTTCAAAAAAGAGGACCGGAGGAATATCCCCAGGGGAGCCCAGGAGAGTCGGGTCTATAAAGCCATCGGGCTGTGATGCGGACCAGAAGTCCGAGACCCGCCGAATCCCTAGTCTGGCCCATATATTCGGGTGAGTATCCGCCAACCCAGAGAGCAGACCAGCCACCGAAGTGATAGGGGAAGGGTGGGGGGCAATTAGTTGGCGATGCCGGATCTTGTCCCAGACCTGAAGGCATTCTGTGATGACTAGATTGCTGATACCTAAAATTCTGCGACTGTGTGGAGGAGTCCAAATAATATCCTTGAGCAGGACATTATGGGGTAAAGAGGCCTGTTCAATCTCGCGCCATTTATCGCGGGACTGAAGAACTCCCCACTGGGAAATGTGGGTAAGCATGGCCCCCTCGTAGTATTTTACCACAGAGGGGGAAGCCAGGCCTCCTAGATGTATAGGAAATTTCAGGTTTTTTTGAGCTATCCTGGGGGTCAAGCCCTTCCAAATAAACTTTGTTATTTCACTCTGGAACTGTAGCAAGAGTGACATAGGGACTCTGATGGGAAGGCACCTAAACAAGTAGGTGAGCTTAGGGAGGAAAGACATTTTAATAGAGGCTATACGCCCCATCCACGAGATGGACTTGTGATCCCAAGCGTTTTTTAAGGATCTCAGTTCTGACAGCAAGGGGATGTAATTATCCTTGACCATTTTTGAGGCATTGTTAGATATTCTAACCCCCAGGTGTGTGACCTGCTCCTGTGACCATTTGAAGTTATACCTTTTCTTTAAACTGTTAATGTAATTGTGGGGGTATCCCCACCAATATATCTCTGTCTTTTGAGTGTTCAATTTATAAAATGAGAGGTCACCAAAAGTCTTCAGAACATCCAACAGTCTGGGGACAGCTCTACCGGGGTCCGCAGTGAAGATTGTGATATCATCTGCGAATAGCGCAATTTTTTGTAGAGTGCCTGAGAGCATTATCCCTGGAAGGGAGGCATCGTCCCGGATATGGGCAGCCAAGGGCTCGATCGCGAGGGCAAACAACAGCAGAGACAGGGGGCACCCCTGTCTAGTACCATTGGAGATGTTGAAAGGGTCAGACTGAAAGCCAAGACCCCTAACAGCGGCCGACGGGGCAGAATATAGCGCCTGGATAGCCCTGCATGTGGACTGAGGGAAGTTAAAGGTTTTGAGGGTTTCCCACAAGTAGGACCAGCGGATGCGGTCAAAAGCCTTCTCGGCATCCAAAGAGATAACCGAGAAAGGCTTCTGCATTCTGGTAGATTCACACACAATATTAACAAGACGCCTAGTATTGTCCGGCCCCTCACGCCTATGAATGAACCCTACTTGATCCGGACCTATAAGGTGCGGAAGAAGCCTGCTAATACGGTTGGCAAGGATTTTAGAGTAAACCTTCACGTCCACGTTAATTAAAGAAATTGGCCTGTAGCTTGCACAGGACGAAGGGTCCTTATCTGGTTTTGGCAGAGTGACTATGGCTGCTTTTAAGAATTCCTCCTTCAAGGAACCTTCATCACTTGCTAAGGTAAAAAACCTCTGCAAGTAGGGGGATAGTTCGTTGACAAATACCTTATAAAACTGGGCAGAAAAGCCATCAGGCCCTGGAGCCTTGAAGGGTTTTAGATTTTTTATCGTTAGCTTAATCTCCGCCAAAGAGAAAGGGGCTGTGAGAGAGTCTTGTTGCTCTGTAGTAAGAGTGGGGAGGTTAGCAGAGGCCAGGAAGTCTCTGATATCCTGGCTAGAAGTTGGGGTGAGAGTCTCCGAATTCTCGATATTGTAAAGTTTGGAGTAAAAGTCAGCAAAACATTCTCCAATCTGAGAGGGCCTCTTGTGCAACTTGCCATTATAATTGATCTGGGAAATGCGGGAGTTACTATGCTTATGCCTGAGCCTATTAGCAAGCATAGTGTCAGGTCTATTACCTTTGTAATAGTATAACTGTTTCAGTTTGCTGAGATTAGTTTGTGTGCGGCGGAGCTCTAGGAGGTTGATATGCTCCTTAACTGTAGCAATCTGCGCAGCTACATCGAGGCTAATGGAAGCGCGGTTTAGGGATTCCAAGGATCTGAGTTTTGCGTGTGCCTGCGCAAGGGTAAGGCCCGCTTGCTTTCTCAGTGCTCCTTGTTTGCGAATGATAAGGCCCCTGATAGTTGCTTTGATCGCGCCCCAGAGAATATCATCTGAGGTCTGGCCGTTGTCATTACAAACTAACAGTTCAGTCAGGTCCCGTCTTAATTCCTCTCTGAACGGGATGTCGGCCAAAATGTGCCTAGGGAGGCACCAATTGGATTTACTAGGCATTCTATCTGAGAGAAACAGCCCTGCCATTACGAGGTCATGATCTGACCAGGAACAGAGGGGGATACTGGAGCAGGAGACCGAATCCAAAGACCCAGCCTGACAAAAGATGTAGTCCAGCCGGGAGTAAGTTTTGTGGGGGATAGAGAAATGGGTGAAGTCCCTATCGTTAGGATGCAAACTTCTCCAAATGTCGAAGTATCCAAATTGTGACATTACTGCCCTAAATTGGGCAGAGACATATGTCTCTTGTGAAGGTTTACTGCCAGCTTGAAGCTGTTTGTGATCGAGAGTTGGCTCCCATGTCATGTTGAAGTCTCCCGCGATCAAGACCCTCCCTTGCTTGATCGTATCAAGCGTCTGCAAAATAGTACGAAGAGATGCAGGCTGCCGGGAGTTGGGGAGATAAACGGAGACCAATGTATGAAGAACATGGTCCAGTTTACAAACCAGAATTGTATATCTGGCTTGAGGGTCAGTAAGTGCGTAAATTTGCTCGTAGGCGATCCTGTTGTGAAGCAGGATGGCCGTCCCTCTAGCTTTTTTGGAGAAGGGTGAGTGTTCCAGGACTTTATAGGAACGGGAGTGAAAGTATTGAGTGGCGCCCGACTGCCAGTGAGTCTCCTGCAGGAAGACTACGTCGGGATTGTGAAATTTAAGTTCACGAGACAAAAGACTCCTTTTAAAGGGGGAGTTAAGCCCCCTGACATTGTGTGTGAGCACCTTTAAAGAGTGCACCATCTCTCGGCCTTGGCCTGTGGATAGGGGATAGAATGGAAAACGAAAGGAGGGGTTTTTAGGGGGGGAAATTAGGATAAGAAGCCAGTTCAGAGGTGTTGTGATAGGAAATGAGGTGAAAATAGTTCACCTATGTGGAACCCTGGCGTGGGCTACCTATGTGGGGGGGGAGCTAGGAATAGGAACAGAGAGAGAGCCGAAACCATCGGCCCCCCTCTGTGCACACGGGGAGGCTTTGTTTGTTTTTTATTCTCAGGGAGCTGTGTCTCTCATTTAAATGTAATTGTATTTCTTTTGCTCTATACCAAACAATAAAGTTGGTTAAAATTAGTCAAATCTACTGTATTAACTGGTCCTTTAACATTATTAATTAATTTTATAAATGGATTTATCAGCAAGACTTCATGTTGGGACCAATATATTAGTCAATGGTAGTTGTTCCCACCATGGGACTCTGTAGGCTTTTCCTTGCAATATATTTAAATTCAAAGTGTAAAATTGTCTTCAGCCAGTTATAGATTTATAGGTGAAAATAGGATTTATGAAACAGTAGTAAATTAATAACAATGATTATGAGTGTATGCAAATGCAATGAAAAAGAAAACCAAACGCCTAGATTTAGAGTTCTGAGTTAGCCGTCAAAACCAGCGTTAGGGGGTCCTAACGCTGGTTTTGGCTGCCCGCTGGTATTTAGAGTCAGTCAGGAAAGGGTCTAACGCTCACTTTCCAGCCGCGACTTTTCCATACCGCAGATCCCCCTACACCAATTGCGTAGCCTATCTTTTCAATGGGATCTTTCTAACACCGGTATTTAGAGTCTTGGCTGAAGTGAGCGTTAGAAATCTAACGACAAAACTCCAGCCGCAGAGAAAAGCCAGGAGTTGGACATCAATAGTGGGGAAGGGATTATAAGGGATTATATTGATGAGTATATTCCTATAAACGAGATTATGAGTTATAATCAGCATGGTTTTATGAGAAATAGATCATGTCAAACTAATCTAATTAGATTCTATGAGGAAGTAAGTAAAATATAGATAAAGGGGAATCAGTTGATGTGATATACTTTTTGCAAAGACATTTGATACAGTGCCACATGAGAGATTAATGCACAAAATTAAGGGACTGGGAATAGATGAAAATGTTATCTTATGGATAAATAACTGGATAAAAGATAGGGAGCATGTATTAAAAGAGGCATTGATTCAAGGGAGAAAAACACAATTCTGTCACTATATAAAGCCCTGGTAAGACCTCACCTTGAGTATGGAGTGCAGATCTGGGAACCGATCACAAAAAAAGAGATTGCAGAACTAGAAAAAGTTCAGAGAATGGCCACAAAGCTAATAAGGGGATTGGAGAATTTAAGCTATGAGGAGAGGCTAGCCAAACTTAAGAGGTGACATGATTACTTTATATAAATATATTCAAGGCCCATAATCAGAGATGGCAGAAGCTCTATTTATTCCAAGAAAATTGTTTGTGACCAGAGGTCACAATTTAAGGTTGGAGGAAAGGAGATTTAATCTCCTGCAACGGAAACGTTTTTTCACTGTAAGAGCAATAAATTTGTGGAACTCATTAACAAAGGAGGTAGTGAATGCCAATACCCTAGATACATTTAAAAGTTATTTGGATACATTTCGGTCTCCAAACAAAATTCATGGATATGATTGCTAGTATTAAATGGGTCACCTTTTAGTGGGATTATTTAAGTTTAACTGGAGCTTTTTTATATATTTTAGATTTGTATAGGTTGAACTTGATGGACTTCGGTCTTTTTTCAACCTCATCTAATATGTTACTATGTTACTATGATTAAGGAGGGCCACAAATAGAAAACAGCATTTAACACCAGGAGCGGGCATTATGATTATCTTGTAATGCCCTTTGGCCTATGTAATGCTCCAGCTGTTTTCCATGAATTTATTAATGATGTCCTACGAGATATGTTGCAACAGTGTGTTGTGGTGCACTTAGATGATATCCTCATACACTCACCCACTCTTGAGGCTCATCATTCTGATGTTACACGGGTACTTCAGAGCTTACTTGAGAACGGCCTGTTTTGTAAACTCAAGAAATGTGAGTTAAGACTGCCTTTGCTTCCACTCCAGTTCTGGCTCATCCTAACCCTGTCCTGCCTTTCATTCTTGATGTTGATGCGTCTGAGACTGGAGTAGGTGCCCTCTTGTCTCAACGTCCTACACCTGACGGTTCCATGCATCCGTGCGGTTTCTTCTCTAAGAAATTGTCTCCGGCAGAGTGCAATTATGAAATTGGCGACAGGGAATTACTGGCCATAATTTTGGCACTCAAGGAATGGTGGCACCTTCTCGAGGGTACTAGCGTACCAGTGCTCATTCTTACTGACCACAAGATTTTTACTTATCTATCCAAACAAAACGTTTGTTGCCCCGACAGGCCAGATGGGCGCTATTTTTGTTTCGGTTTAATTATGTGGTCTCCTACCAGCCTGGATGTCATCTTGAGAAAGGCAACCAGCTGAAAAACGTAGATCACCTGACTGGACCCACCTGGATTGAATGTGTGCACACACTATCAGCCATCTGTAAAGGAAGAGACCGGTGAATAAGCTCTAATGCTCAAAGCTGCAACATACTTTATTTTAAGACACAACTTCTGTGGATCTTTCAACTGAAAGGTAAAACCAAGAAAACTGGGACCTATATGAGGAGCGGAATGGAACCCTAGGAATCACAACGCCAGAGGGGTTAGCCATTGCGGAGCTCATCATAATAGGATCTTAATCCACTTTATCCCGCATAGGCAAATACAGGTATGATTCATAACCTGAAGGTGAGCAATATATTGCTAGAATTAAAAAGGACAGAACTAAAAAATCGACATTAACATTTGTTTATATATATAGCAGAATATATTATACACAGCTTGTTGCAAACAAGGACTCTACGATATACCCGAAGATAGGATTACAATTACCATATATACTGAATAAAACAGCATAAGAAATAATCTATAATAAATCATCTACTTTGATACACAATATATCCAAGGATATACTGTGTTTTCATTATCTCCAAACAACAAATCTGCTGTGAAAAACAGTGGACACTTCTTTTTTCAACTAATCAGTTGTCAGAAACTTTGTCCTAAATATCTCCACTTATGAATACGTTCTCTAGATGTCTATACATATCAATGTAAGAATCACATTATATATGTTTTAAAAAATATATGTTTTTATATAGCGGATAATTTTTATTTAGCTAATCTTTTAATTATATCTAGCGAATAGTAAGATATTATTGTATCAACATTGTGTTTTAGATTGAACCATTATATCAACATTGTGTTTTAATTTTTTGATCAATAGTATGCATGGACACCAGTGTCTAACTATATATGTATGTATTGCACAATAATGTGATTTTTAAATTTATAAAATTATCATTTGAGTACCCATCATTATTATTTCTCCCAACATCACAGTCCTATACTGCCATCCCCCTGTTACCCCTTTCTTCCTCCCAGTTATCCCCGTTCATGGTGAATTATGGGTTCCAACCATCCTTGTTGCCCGATTCATTCATGTCTCAGGGTACTCCGACTTTGGAGGAGCATCTCTGGCAACTCCGTTCTACGTGGGTGCAGATTCAGGATTGCCTTCATCGTTCTATGCAGCACCAAAAGTTCCAGGCTGATCGTAGGCGTCTGCCCGCACCTTCCTACCAGGTTGGTGAGAGGGTTTGGCTGTCCTCCCACAACTTGAACCTTCGGGTGCCTTCCAATAAACTGGCTCCCCGTTATGTTGGTCTTTTTAGAATACTCAGACGGGTCAATCCCTTGGCCTACACTCGATGTCTCGATGTCTCGGGGTCACATTTGACTCAGATCTTTCCTTCACTCCTCACATTCAGTCCTTGGCTAAAACCTGCCTCTTCCACCTTAAAAACATCTCCAAAATTAGACACTTCCTTACACAAGACACAACTAAGATTTTAATCCACTCTCTAATTCTTTCCCGCCTTGATTACTGCAACTCTGTCCTCTCTGGTCTCCCCACCTGCCGCCTAGCTCCCTTACAATCCATAATGAATGCCTCTGCCAGACTCATCTTCCTTACACGTCGCTCTTCATCTGATCCTCCTCTCTGCCAATCCCTTCACTGGCTTCCTCTTGCCTCTAGGATCAAACACAAAATTCTCACTCTGACATACAAAGCCCTCAACTGCACTGCTCCCCCCTATATCTCAGACATTGTCTGCAGATACTCTCCCTCCCGTCCCCTTCGCTCTGCTCATGACCTCCTACTCTCCTCCTCTCTGGTTACCTCATCGCACTCCCATTTACAGGACTTCTCCAGACTGGCTCCCATCTTGTGGAACTCTCTGCCTCGCCCCACAAGACTCTCCCCTAGTTTTGAAAGCTTCAAGCGCTCCCTAAAGACTCTACTGTTCAAGGATGCATACAACCTATGCTAACCTTACTTTATACCAGTTCCACTCCTCCATTGCTATCCCCTGAACCTCCTTAGCATGTAAGACTAAGAGTCCAGCTGTTTGTAGATCACCTTCTTAAGAGAGGATTACAACAGTGCAACTCTTGGCAGGGCCCTCTACCCATTTGATCCCTTTAATTGTTTTGTTGTACTCCCCTTTGTTTATAGCACTGTGGAATCTGTTGGTGCTCTACAAATAACCGATAATAATAATAATAAATAATACACTCTTGGCCTTCCTCCTGCAATACGCATCTCCAATGTTTTTCATGTCTCCCTTTTGAAACCATTGGTTTGTAATCGGTTTACCACTGTGTTGCCTCGTCCTATCTCTGTTGACAACCATGAAGAATATAAGGTTAGCAGCATTATTGACTCTCGTATGTCCAGGGGCCGCGTACAGTATTTGGTTCACTGGAGGGGCTACGGTCCGGAGGAGCGTTCATGGGTTCCCTCCCGCCCTCCTCTGTGCCTTCCATGCCCATTTACCCAGTAAGCCTTTTGTCCTCCCGTGGGGGAGGGGTCATTGAGGGGAGGGTACTGTCAGGGTTTTTTCCCTGCTTTGTTTGCTATGTGCTGCTGGCAGCCATTTTACTTACCTCTTACTGAATCTGGTGCAGAGTGTCTGATGCTGCTCATTTCCTGCATGCCCTCTTATGGCCGGGTTGAAGTCTCAGTATTGTGATGTCATCACTTATTATTTAAAGGGCCTCTGTTCAGTATGCTTTGCCCTTGCGTTGTCTCAGACCTGTTTGTTAGTTCCTGTGTATTACCTGGCTGTCTGACGTCCCTCCTGGTTCCTGACTTGGCTCGTCTGACTACTCGCTTTGGGTCCTGATTCTGCTCGCCTGACTACCAGCTCTGGCTTTGACTCCTGGCTTTTTATTTGACTTGTGGACTTTTATTATTTTTTGTTATTAATAAAGGTGTGATTATTTTTGCACTTCTCATCTCAGTCTGATTCCTGGCATCCTGACAGTTTGACTCGCTATGACATATTTGGTTTACACACTTTCTCAACAATGGGTGCGATAGTTACAGCTGTTGCTAATTGGCGTCCAATCGCATCCATATCTTTTGAGCCTATCAGCAGGCTTTAAGCGCACACACCCTCTGAAGCCCCACCCCTTTTAGTCTGCATTTGACTGCGAATATGGAAGCGGCTAGTAATTTCCCTTGTGGGTATTTAGATTCCGTTCTTGGGGCGCTTTATGCACACGCAGTTCTAATAACACACCATCTGTATACATGCATTTCTATCAAACAGCCCCTCTGATGCAAGTACTCAGTTCTGTCCATATTTCTGTCTATATTGTAGTTTATTTTCTAACACACACTAAGTATTCACTTCTGATGAAAAACGGCCTAAACACTGCACAGGCCACTTTTGGCATTTCTCTTGAATTTATAATCAGGTCTTTATGGTTTCTTTTTCCATGCATAGAATATGAACTGCTTGAGATATAATATAATTAATTTATGAAGGATTAATGCCATTAATTTGTATACCAATATCATATGTATGTTCTTTGTATGTTGCTATTATTTACCCTAATTTTTTAATGAATTTTATGTACTTTATTAACACACCTGAATGTTATTGTGGGTGTGTCTCAAACCACCAATCAGGTTGCTTTGCTTGTGATTGGGTGTACTAATGAGGGGAGGTGTTTTTGTTTTTGTATATGTATATAACTTTTCACTGTTCACTTTTATTTTGTCTGAGGAAGGGGTGAATACCTTGAAACGTCACGCTAGTAAATATACTATTTGTTTTTCAAAACCAGAGAGTGCTTTTTTTCTTGACAGTTTATATATATATATATATATTTATATATATATATATATATATATATATATATATATATATACTGTGTGTGTATCTGTGTATGTATGTATTATATGTGTATGTATATAAATATCTTAGAAATAAATTGAATTAGATCAGTGTTCTCATCCCAAGTGACTGCAAGGCCTGGTAAATTTTAGCCGGAACATGTCTAGGGCCAGGTAGATGTGTGTGTGTGTATATATATATATATATATATATATATATGCATTGGTATCAGTGGAGGAAGAAAATATATACTTTCATTGGTGTCGGTGGGCTGGTATCACGTGCTTACCTGCATTGTCTAGATCCAATCCTGTCTGCTTCTTGTCCTGCGCTGTCCTCCAATTGAACTGCCACCAGCAGGGTTGTCACAGGCAGGTACAGTCCGGCAGTTGAAAAAACAGTAATTAGAGAACAAATGTGTAATAAAAAGCAAAACAAAATAACAGCAGGCATGAGAGGTATGACAGACATGTTCCAGGCAGCAAAAAGCATTTACAGATGATTTACAATGGTGCAACAACAGATCACACAGCAAGATGAGCAGGAAACTGTTGGCAATTGTAAGAGCCCATGAATAATAGACCTACAGCAAAACAAATACATAAAGACTTCTACAAACAGGGAAAAACAAAAGCTTATTTTTGTGTATTATTTTAGCAATCGTTATTGGGACACTTACAATAAGGCCCCTAGTTATCAAGCCGTCAACCTCAAATACGCTGGAATTCCGCAGTGTATTTGTGGCGAGGCTGATTCGCCTTAGTTATTAAGCCCTAGACACCAGCAAAAGTAGAATATAGTGACGTAAGCTTCGATTCGCCGGACTCAGTCTGACACAGATCGATTCTTACATCCCTACAGATGTTCAGCACACAAGTTCGGCACAATCTGACTACTTTTGCTAGTTATCAAAAAACTAGCAGGTACGCTCGGCACTTTTCCGGCCCAGCGTACCTGGTTTTCAAACCGCTGCCCTGGAGGCGGCGGATCCCATAGAAATCAATGGGAGTCTGACCATAGCGAAAGCTCATGTTCGCTGCTGCCAGACATCCCATTGATTCCTATGGGAGCTGTCTACACCTAACACCCTAACATGTACCCCGAGTCTAAACACCCCTAATCTCTCCCCCCCTACACCGCCGCAACAAAATAAATGTATTACCCCCTAAACCGCTGCTCCCGGAGCCCACCGCCACTATAATAAACTGATTAACCCCTAAACCGCCGCTCCCGGTCCCCGCCGCAACTATAATATATGTATTAACCCCTAAACCGCCGCTCCCGGACACCGCCGCCACCTACATTATACCTAGTAACCCCTATCCTGCCCCCCCTATACCGCCGCCACCTATAATAAAGTTATTAACCCCTATCCTGCGGATCCTGGACCTCGCCGCAACTAAATAAATAGTTTAACCCCTAAACCGCTGCTCCCGGACCCCGCCGCAACCTATATTAAACTAATCTGCCCCCCATACACCGTCGCCACCTATAATAAATTTATTAACCCTTATCCTGCCCCCCCTACACCGCCGCCACATTAATAAAATTATTAACCCCTAAACCTAAGTCTAACACTAACCCTAACACCCCCTAACTTAAATATTAATTAAATACATCTAAATAATATTTATCTTATTAACTAAATTAATCCTATTTAAAATGAAATACTTACCTTTAAAATAAACCCTAATATAGCTACAATATAACTAATAATTATATTGTAGCTATCTTAGGATTTATTTTTATTTTACAGGCAACTTTCAATTTATTTTAACTAGGTACAATAGCTATAGTTATTAACTATTTAATAGCTACCTAGTTAAAATAAAGAGAAATTTACCTGTAAAATAAAAACTAACCTAAGTTACAATTACACCTAACACTACACTATACTTTAATAAATTAATCCTATTTAAAACTAAATACTTACCTGTAAAATAAACCCTAAGATAGCTACAATGTAATTAATAATTACATTGTAGCTATTTTAGGATTTATATTTATTTTACAGGTAACTTTGTATTTATTTTAGCTAGTTAGAATAGTTATTAAATAGTTATTAACTATTTAATAACTACCTAGCTAAAAGAAATACAAAATTACCTGTAAAATAAATCATAACCTAATCTAAGCCCCCTAATAAAATAACAAAGCCCCCCAAAATAAAAAAAATCCCTACCCTATTCTACATTAAAAAGTTACCAGCTCTATTACCTTACCAGCCCTTAAAAGGGCCTTTTGCGGGGCATGCCCCAAAGAAAACAGCTCTTTTGCCTGTAAAATAAAAATACAACCCCCCCAACATTAAAACCCACCACCCACATACCCCTACTCTAACCCAAACCCCCCTTAAATAAACCTAATACTACCCCCCTGAAGATCATCCTACTTTGAGCCGTCTTCAGTCAGCCGACCACCAATGGAACCGAAGAGGAGATCCGGAGCGGCAGAAGTCATCATCCAAGGGGCGCTGAAGAAGTCTTCCATCCGATTGAAGTCAACATCCAGGCGGCACTGAAGAAGTCTTCCATCCGATTGAAGTCTTCATCCAAGCGCGTCTTCAATCTTCATCCATCTGGAGCGGAGCCATCTTCAGACGAGCCGACGTGGAGCCATCCTCTTCTTCCCGACGACTAACGACGAATGAAGGTTCCTTTAAGGGACGTCATCCAAGATGGCATCCCTTCAATTCCGATTGGCTTATAGGATTCTATCAGCCAATCGGAATTAAGGTAGGAAAAATCTGATTGGCTGATTGAATCAGCCAATCAGATTGAAGTTCAATCCGATTGGCTGATCCAATCAGCCAATCGGATTGAGCTCGCATTCTATTGGCTGTTCCGAAAAGTGCCGAGCGTACCTGCTAGTTTTTTGATAACTAGCAAAAGTAGTCAGATTGTTCCGAACTTGTGTGCGGAACATCTTTAGTGACGTAAGAATCAATCTGTGTCGGACTGAGTCCGGCAGATCAAAGCTTACGTCACTATATTCTACTTTTGCCGGTGTCTAGGGCTTGATAACTAAGGCGAATCAGCCTCGCCACAAATACGCTGTGGAATTCCAGAGTATTTGAGGTTGACAGCTTGATAACTAGGGGCCTTAGTGTCTCCTCAGCTCACTCATTATTCCTCACACCACACTACTGTGAAACAAATGGAATCAGTGGTGCAAATGTCTAGATTGCTTGGTGCGGTGAGATTGCTTGTGATGTCAAGAATGCTCCTTGAAGCACATATGCCCATATCCCTGTAGCCCACTTGCTGTGCTGTTATGCTCTTCAGTCACTATGGTTACTACCTAGACCAGTTTGTTGGTGCCCATCCATTCCAATGAACATTGGCTGTATTTTGTACCATCTTAAAGGGATATAGAAATGCAAAAAGAAAATGTGTTGGAGCATTTTATTATTGCATCATTCCTGTATATAACTATGGATTTAACCCCTGCAAAATGGTTAAATATATAAAGTCAGCTTCAGAGCAGTAATGCAATACTTGGATCTAACTGAACACATCTGGTGAGCCAATGACAAGAGACATATGTTCAAAGCCATGATTTAGCAGATAGCCCCCATAGTGCATTCCTGCGCTTGTCTAGATATGCTTTTTAACAAAGGATGCCCAAAGAACAAAGTAAAGTTGTTAATAGAAGTAAATTAAAAAGTTGCTTAAAGGGACAGTCTACACCAGAATTTGTATTGTTTAAAAAGATAGATAATCCCTTTATTACCCATTCCCCAGTTTTGCATAACCAGCACGTTTATGTTAATATACTTTTTACTTCTGTAATTACCTTGTTTCTAAGCCTCTGCAGACTGCCCCCTTATCTCAGTGCTTTTGACAGACATGCAGTTTAGCCAACCAGTGCAGACTCCTAAATAACTCCACGGGGGTGAGCACAATGTTATCTATATGACACACGTGAACTAGTACTGTCTAACTGTGAAAAACTTTCAAAATGCTCTGAGCTAGGAGGCGGTTTTCAACGGTTTAGAAATCAGTTTGAGGCTACCTAGGTTTAGCTTTTCAAAAATACCACCAAGGGAACAAAGCAAATTTGATGATAAAAGTAAATTGAAAAGTTGTTTAAAATTGCATGCTCTATCTGAACCTTGAAAGTTTAATTTCAGTTTAGTGTATGCAAATTGATCATGTGACCACATAAACAACTTTACAAGACTAAATAACATATCTATCTATAGAAAAGCTATGTAAACAAGAGGCAACAGCAGAGTGGAAGAGTTTTTTGTCACCAGCTTTGAATACCATGAATTCTTATCAGGCACTTCTCTGAATACATTGTCTCTTTATTTAACTGTACTGTGTGGGATGCCAGTTATAATCCCTTCACTGTGTGTGGTCCTGGATGTAAGGGACTCAAATTGTTGCTATGTGTAGTGTACTGACTATAAAAGGGATTAAAAGCACTATGTTGTGTGGGGTACTTGGTGTACAAGGATTTAATGTCTGCACTGTGTGTGGTCCTTGATATAAAAAACTCAAATAACTGCTTTCTGTACTAGCTTTAAATAAATATCCAAATGAATGCACCAACAAAATATAAAGAAAATGAAAAGATTTGTCATAATTTATTTGTTTCCTTTCAATTGATTTTAAGGCTTTATACTTACCTTAAAGTGCTCTGGAGATCACTCTAACCTGATCCTCTTCTTGCCTGGTCCTTGGCCACGCTAACAGGCTTAGTACACTTGACACCCAGGACCTGCACTATGTTTCTTGCAGGTCCTGTGAGCCGGACTGCTAGGAGTCCTGTTAGCACAGCCAGGGCTCCGGTTAGCATGATCTCCAGAGTGCGTTAAAGTAAGTAGCTACAGGTGAACTTTTCACCTGTAACTTTGAAACATTTACATTAGTTTTAATAAAAATGAAAGTAAATATTTAACGAAAATGTGATTTTTGTTTTGTTTGAATCTAAACAAAAACCGAATAGTGTATGGAATGAATATTTGGGGAAACTATTTCCTTCCATATTCGTAATGAAAATTTCATCCGAAACAATTTTTATTTCCCTGTACATGTCTATAAAGGGGTTACTTGCCATATGAGGATTAAATGTCTGTACTGTGTGGTCTTGGTTACTTACTAAGGCCTAGATTACTAGTGGAGAACAAAAATATTAGCACTATTGGGCACTAATACCGCAAGTTAAATCAATAGCGCTCCTATTCTTTTGCTCAGATTACAAGTTGAATGTAAAAGGTTTTCTCTCAAGTGAAAGCCTCTGGGGCACTGACAAATGGAAGTCATATAGTGGCAGCACTAAGTCCGTCTCTCCATAGATTTCTGTGGCGCTCGCTACAAAAGTATTTTCTTGCTTTTACTTACTCTATACAGGTTCTATATGGCTAAACTGAAATATATGGTTTAAATTACTTTTTTGTGTGTTTCACTGGCCTTAATATTAATTAATAAGAATTCTGGGAGTTTTACAGGCAATATGAGAGTTGAATTAAAGGGACAGTCTACATTACTTTTTTATTGTTTAAAAATATAGATAACACCTTTACTACCCATTCCCAAGCATTGCACAAACAACAATGGTACAGCACTGATTGTATAATTTTTTATGTGTCACAAATTGCGTACCCCCTTGCCCACTCACTGAAAAAAACATCAATTATCTAAAAAGAATGTTAAATGAAAATCCCTTATTTATAAAGAAGCATAATATCTAGAGCTTACTTGGGTAAGGATCGCCATCTTGTGTTTAAAGTAAGTGTGGCACTATGATAAAGTTAGTATTTTTTATTTTGAGACCAGAGAATAAACATTCAAATATTTTAGTGTAAACTTAATTATAAATAAAACATTTTGGTTATAAGACTTCTTACATAGAACTACTTAAGAGTCTTGGAGTACTATCTCAACATTTGCATTTTCTCCATTAGTAATTGGCTTATATAAAACATTTGAAGTTTTAAAAATCATGAATATAAAGTAAAGCAAAAAATAAAATAAAATACAACCATTGTAACACTGTAAATAAAATAATATTAAAGAACCAGTAAATACAGTAGATTTGCATAATCAACACATGTATAGTAACAAGACAATACAATAGCACTTATTCTGAACTTCAAATGAGTAGTACATTTATTTCTGTCAAATTTCAGTTATGTCTATTTCCACTCCCACTGCATCATGTGACATCCATCAGCCAATCACAAATGCATATAGTATATTCTGTGAATTCTTGCACATGCTCAGTAGGAGCTGGTGACTCAAAAAGTGTAAATATAAAAAGACTGCACATTTTGTTAATGGAAGTAAATTGGAAAGTTGTTTAAAATTGCATACTCTATCTGAATCATGAAAGTTTAATTCTGACTTGAGTGTCCCTTTAAATATCATTTATGGGGCGGAGCCTGAACAAACTCGGAGATGGCAGCCTAACTTGGGAGCTCCGTGCAGTACTCGATACAAACTTGGTAAAACATGCCATACTGGCACGCAAGCACATCACAAACTGAGGCAGATGCTAACTGAAAATCAGGGGCAACATTATTGAGAAAGATTTAGTGGAGATTCACGAGGGTGTCAACCAACTGACCCAGAGGCCTGAACGGCAGATACGGAAAGCATCCTTACGAGTTCACGCAACTGTAGAAGCAGTTCCCAGCTGTGGCTACACTCCTTACACCTGAGACCATTGAGAGCTGCAGAAGAGAGGTCACACTACGGAAGGCTGGGAGAGGAGATCACAGACGGGTGAGCTGTTGATGGCGAATGCAGGCTCTGGGGGACGAGTAGGCCTCATGTGGCACAGTGACGATACTTAGTAAGGGGAGAGGGATTCCGGTTCAGACCTCTACAGCCCCACATACTATGATTACCTGATACTCTGCCAAAATATATAGTAATGGTACTATAGGATACCTAGCAATATTACCTAAACTAAGAGACATATATAAGCTACGGAAGGAGAAGGGTAATACAGCATTGGGCAATACCATTTTTAGACACGGAAGTAAAGCTACTACTGATCAACACCAACCAAATATAAAGTCACTGTGAGACTAGGAGGGAGACCCCTGCTCTGTTTCGGGGACATCATCAATCTTACAAACTAGACCTACCCGTTTGAATAACAATCTCCTACACTACTACTAACTCACTACTCTCTTTGGAGACTGAAAGACATCTGAATCAGACATGGCGGCTAGAAAGAACACTAAACCTGACGAACCTTTCAAATCCACAGCTATGGATACTTTTTTAAAACCGATTAGAGGAACTACCTTATCAGATTCTTTAGAGAACGCAAGCGGAGAAGACTCTGTTCTGGCTGCTAACTGTCAGGAAGCTTCGGGAGGGCTATTTCCGGTAACAAAAGCCGATTTACAGACACTGGTGTCCAATGATGATATGGCTGCTAGTTTTGAGAAGCTAATAAATAAGATTGATAATCTACATTCCTCGGTTACATCAAATCTTGCAGAGATCAAGCAAGATATTTATGAATTGGGAGACAGAGTGGAAGTGGTAGAGACCAACCAGGACGCATTGGTAGAAGATATCACTACAGCAACTGAGTCCATTTCCAATCAACAGCAACAACTTCTAGACCTTCAAGACAAGATGGAGGATCTTGAAAATCAAAATCAGAGAAATAACATCAGGCTCAAAGGTGTGCCGGAGAGTGTGGAGGCCTCCGAGTTACTCCCCTATCTGATACAACTCTTCAGAGCTATCACCGGAGATGAAGGAGACTCTGACTTCTTAATGGAAAGAGCTCACAGAGCTCTAGGCCCAAACCAAAGGAGAGCCTCCCACCAGAGATGTCATCATCAAGATGCTCCGATTCCCAGACAGAGAAAGCATCATGACAGCATCCAGACAACACCCAACTTTCAAATTTCAAGGAAATGTTATACAGTTCTACCAAGACTTATGCATACGCACTCTCCAGCGTAGGCATTCTCTGCGACCTCTAACTTCTCTTTTACGCAAACACAAAATCTTGTACTGATGGGGTTACCCCTTTGCCCTACATATTTCTCATGATAGCAAGATGTTTACCCTCAAATCGGAACAAGATATTCCAGAGATCTGCAAGTATTTAAACGTTAAAGAACCAAAGATGCAGCAAAACTCTCCCTCCACACAACAATCTGAGTCCAAAATCCCACAGGTTTTCCGCACGAAAATCGAGGTGGACCAGAGTAACAAAAAAGAAAAAAATTCAAAACCTGAATTGAACTTTTTAGTAATGTTGTGAATGTTTCATTGTGGCATGAGACACCCTCTTGAGGCTTGTGTTTGATCTTGTTGTAGCTTCAACATGGTCCATATCTTTGATGTTAGTATGTCATCAAGTTTTGACATGTTTAGACTAGCTATACTGCATTTACCTGCACTTAATCCATTCTTATGTATGGACATCTAGATGTCCAAATGTTTGTTACTGTTCAACTTTTATATATATATATATAATGTTATTTATATATTTTTTATTGTTTATGCAACTGTCACTGTGGGAGTAATATCCAACCCACCACAACGCGGATCAGTCCTCTAGGTAATGTTAGCTCTACTTACACAGCTGCAATGCAGATTTCTTCAGTAGCACTCTGTGAATATATTGAGTCCCGACATCAAAGGTTGAACACAAAACTTTTTATGATATTATACACTGGCTTCCCATTCCCACGTTATACATAGATATGGCTCTACCAACACTCAACCTAGTCTCACACAATGTGAGAGGTCTGAACACAGACATTAAAAGACGCATGGCACTAAACCACTACAGGAACCTCCATGCTAATGTAATATTCCTACAGGAAACTCACCTCACTAGGCCACACATCTTCAAACACTGGTCCAGAGAATTCCATCAAAACTTCCATTCCACTGCTGGCTCGAAAAAATAGGGGTGTCAATTCTGCTACACTCGTCGCTACACTTTGCACACACTAAAACAATTTCAGACAAGGAAGGCAGATACCTGATAGTTCAGGGCCAAATTCAGGGGTAGACGTTCTGTTTTGCAATATTTATGCTCCGAACGAGAAACAAGATAAGTTTTTCCGGGATATATCGCATCTCCATACTGGTTGGTCGCAAATGAGGATCATATTGGCTGGAGACTTAAATATTGACCTTCACACACTCAAACACTCACCAAACCTACATCTGAGCAAAAAACAGACTAGGATTAGAACAACAGTGAACAACATCTTAAACTCGCTTTCCCCACATACACTCATTGACACATGGAAATCTATATACGGGGTTACAACTGGTACAACATATTTCTCAGCGGCCCACAATAGCTACTCCAAGTTAGACTACATCCTAATTAGTCAGATACTGCTGTCAGCTAATATTCATATTTGTGCATGGTCAGATCATTCTATCACACAGATTCATTTACAAGGTATAAGGGACCCCAATAGAATCTAGACATGGCTCTATGACCCGTCCTGCCTACGAGACCCACAACTTAAAACAAATACGACACAAGCTATGGTGGAATACTGGAATATAAATATAGGCACCACAGAATGTCCAGTGTCAGTATGGGCCGCTCATAAAACAGTTATCAGGGGCATACTAATTAAAGAGAAATCTACACAAAGGAAGAAAACTAACTCCAACATCGCTAGCCTTAATAAAGACATTGAAATCTTAGAAAAACAACATAGATTAACACTAGCTGCAACCACCTTAAAACTACTACAACAAAAAAGACAACAGCTAAATGTGATCATTAATGATCAATCTGTTAAATATGCCCATAGAATAAAAACAAATTTGGCTAGATTACGAGTTGTGTGTTAGGCTTAAAAAGCAGTGTTGGCCGGTCCCAACGCTGCTTTTTAACGCCCGCTGGTATTACGAGTCTTGCAGGTACACTTTTTTTGGCCAGACTTGGAAATACCGCAAATAGACTTACGTAAATTGCGTATCCTCTTTTTTCAATGGGACTTGCATAGCGCCGGTATTATGAGTCTGCCAAAAAGTGAGCGGTAGACCCTCTCCTGTCAAGACAGGTACCGCATTCTAAAGTCAGTACACTACAACTCCGTAGCATACAACTCTTAACTAAAGTGCTAAAAAGTACACGAACACCCATAAACTACCTATTAACCCCTAAACCGAGGCCCTCCCACATCGCAAACACTAAAATAAAAATTTTAACCCCTAATCTGCCGAACCGAACATCGCCACCACTATAATAAATATATTAACCCCTAAACCGCCGCACTCCTGCCTCGCAAACATTAGCTAAATATTATTTACCCCTAATCTGCCGTCCCTAACATCGCCGACACCTACCTACATTTATTAACCCCTAATCTGCCGCCCCCCAATGTCGCCACCACTATACTAAAGTTATTAATCCCTAAATCTAAGTCTAACCCTAACCCTAACCCCCCCAACAAATAAAATTTAAATAAATCTAAATAAAATTACTATAATTAACTAAATTATTCCTATTTAAAACTAAATATTTACCTATAAAATAAACCCTAAGCTAGCTACAATATAACTAATAGTTACATTGTAGCCATCCTAGTTTTTATTTTTATTTTACAGGCAAGTTTGTATTTATTTTAACTAGGTAGAATAGTTACTAAATAGTTATTAACTATTTAATAAACTACCTAGCTACAATAAACTTCAATCCTATTGGCTGATCCACTCAGCCAATAGGATTGAACTGGCATTCTATTGGCTGTTCCAATTAGCCAATAGAATGCCAGCTCAATCCTATTGGCTGATTGCATCAGCCAATAGGATTTTTTCTACCTTAATTCCGATTGGCTGATAGATTTCTATCAGCCAATCGGAATCTAAGGGACGCCACCTTGGATGACGTCACTTAAAGGAACCTTCATTCTTCAGTCACCGTAGAAAGAAGAGGATGCTCCGCGTCGGATGTCTTGAAGATGGACCTGCTCCGCGCCGGATGGATGAAGATAGAAGATGCCGTCTGGATGAAGACTTCTGCCCGTCTGGAGGACCACTTCTGCCCGTCTGGAGGAACACTTCTGCCGGATTCGGTGAGGACTTCGGCCCGATTGTATGAAGACTTCTCCCGGTAAGGTGATCTTCAAGGGGTTAGTGTTAGGGTTTTTTTAAGGGGATATTGTGTGGGTTTTAGAGTAGGGTTGGTTGTGTGGGTGGTGGGTTTTAATGTTGGGGGGGATTTGTAATTTTTTTTACAGGTAAAAGAGCTGATTACTTAGGAGCAATGCCCCGCAAAGGCCCTTTTAAGGGCTATTTGTAATTTAGTGTAGGGTAGGGCTTTTTTTTATTTTGGGGGGGGCTTTTTTATTTTTTTAGGGGGATTAGATTTGGTGTAATTAGTTTAAAACTCTTGTAATTTGTTTATTATTTTCTGTAATTTAGTGGGGTTTTTTTGTACTTTAGCTAATTTTATTTAATTGTATTTAATTTAGGAAATTAATTTACTTATAATATAGTGTTAGGTGTTATTGTAACTTAGGTTAGGTTTTATTTTACAGGTACTTTTGTATTTATTTTAGCTAGGTAGTTTATTAAATAGTTAATAACTATTTAGTAACTATTCTACCTAGTTAAAATAAATACAAACTTGCCTGTAAAATAAAAATAAACCCTAAACTAGATACAATGTAATTATTAGTTATATTGTAGCTAGCTTAGGGTTTATTTTATAGGTAAGTATTTAGTTTTAAATAGGAATAATTTACCGCTAGATTTAGAGTTCTGCGGCCAAAGGGGTGCGTTAGCTACGCGTGCTTTCCCCCCCGCACCTTTTAAATACTGCTGGTATTTAGAGTTCACAGAAGGGCTGCATTAGGCTCCAAAAAGGGAGCGTAGAGCATAATTTACCACCACTGCAACTCTCAATACCAGCGGTGCTTATGGACGCGGCCAGCTTCAAAAACGTGCTCGTGCACGATTCCCCCATAGGAAACAATGGGGCTGTTTGAGCTGAAAAAAAACCTAACACCTGCAAAAAAGCAGCGTTCAGCTCCTAACACAGCCCCATTGTTTCCTATGGGGAAACACTTCCTAAGTCTGCACCTAACACCCTAACATAAATATAATTTAAATCTAACGAAATAAAATAAATCTTATTAAATAAATTAATCCTATTTAAAGCTAAATACTTACCTGTAAAATAAACCCTAATATAGCTACAATATAAATTATAATTATATTGTAGCTATTTTAGGATTAATATTTATTTTACAGGCAACTTTGTATTTATTTTAACTAGGTACAATAGCTATTAAATAGTTAATAACTTTTTAATAGCTACCTAGTTAAAATAATTACAAAATTACCTGTAAAATAAATCCTAACCTAAGTTACAAATACACCTAACACTACACTATCAATAAATAAATTACATACAAATACCTACAAATAAATACAATTAAATTAACTAAAGTACAAAAAATAAAAAAAGAACTAAGTTACAAAAAATAAAAAAATAATTTACAAACATTATAAAAATATTACAACAATTTTAAGCTAATTACACCTACTCTAAGCCCCCTAATAAAATAACAAAGCCCCCAAAATAAAAAAATGCCCTACCCTATTCTAAAATAAAAATTGAAAAGCTCTTTTACCTTAACAGCCCTTAAAAGGGCCTTTCGCAGGGCATGCCCCAAAGAATTCTGCTCTTTTGCCTGTAAAAAAAACATACAATACCCCCCCCAACATTACAACCTACCACCCACATACCCCTAATCTAACCCAAACCCCCCTTACATAAACCTAACACTAAGCCCCTGAAGATCTCCCTACCTTATCTTCACCACGCCGGGTATCACCGATCCGTCCAGAAGAGGCTCCGAAGTCTTCATCCAAGCCCAAGCGGGGCTGAAGAGGTCCATCATCGGGCTGAAAAGGTCCATCATCCGGCTGAAGTCTTGATCCAAGTGGGGGCTGAAGAGGTCCATCATCGGGCTGAAGAGGTCCCTCATCCGGCTGAAGTCTTGATCCAAGCGGGGGCTGAAGAGGTCCATCATCCGGCTGAAGTCTTCTATCAAGCGTCATCTTCAATCTTCTTTCTTCCGGATCCATCTTCATCCCGCCGATGCGGAACATCCATCCTGGCCGACGACTTCCCGACAAATGACAGTTCCTTTAAATGATGTCATCCAAGATGGCGTCCCTTGAATTCCGATTGGCTGATAGGATTCTATCAGCCAATCGGAATTAAGGTAGGAAAATTCTGATTGGCTGATGGAATCAGCCAATCAGATTCAAGTTCAATCCGATTGGCTGATCCAATCAGCCAATCAGATTGAGCTTGCATTCTATTGGCTGATCGGAAACAGCCAATAGAATGCGAGCTCAATCTGATTGGCTGATTCTATCAGCCAATCAGAATTTTCCTACCTTAATTCCGATTGGCTGATAGAATCCTATCAGCCAATCGGAATTCGAGGGACGCCATCTTGGATGACGTCATTTAAAGGAACCGTCATTCGTTGGGAAGTCGTTGGCCAGGATGGATGTTCCGCATTGGCGGGATGAAGATGGATCCGGAAGAAAGAAGATTGAAGATGCCGCTTGATAGAAGACTTCAGCCGGATGATGGACCCCTTCAGCCCCCGCTTGGATCAAGACTTCAGCCGGATGATGGACCTCTTCAGCCGGATGATGGACCTCTTCAGCCCCCGCTTGGGCTTGGATGAAGACTTCAGAGCCTCTTCTGGACGGATCGGTGATACCTGGCGTGGTGAAGATAAGGAAGGGAGATCTTCAGGGGCTTAGTGTTAGGTTTATTTAAGGGGGGTTTGGGTTAGATTAGGGGTATGTGGGTGGTGGGTTGTAATGTTGGGGGGGTATTGTATGTTTTTTTTTTTACAGGCAAAAGAGCAGAATTCTTTGGGGCATGCCCCGCAAAAGGCCCTTTTAAGGGCTGGTAAGGTAAAAGAGCTCTTCAATTTTTATTTTAGAATAGGGTAGGGCATTTTTTTATTTTGGGAGGCTTTGTTATTTTATTAGGGGGCTTAGAGTAGGTGTAATTATCTTAAAATTGTTGTAATATTTTTATAATGTTTGTAAATTTTTTTAATTTTTTGTACTTTAGTTAGTTTATTTAATTGTATTTATTTGTAGGTATTTGTATGTAATTAATTTATTGATAGTGTAGTGTTAGGTTTAATTGTAGATAATTGTAGGTATTTTATTTAATTAATTTATTGATAGTGTAGGTTTAATTGTAACTTAGGTTAGGATTTATTTTACAGGCAATTTTGTAATTATTTTAACTAGGTAGCTATTAAATAGTTATTAACTATTTAATAGCTATTGTACCTGGTTAAAATAAATAGAAATTTGCCTGTAAAATAAATATAAATCCTAAAATAGCTACAATATAATTATAATTTATATTGTAGCTATATTAGGTTTTATTTTACAGGTAAGTATTTAGCTTTAAATAGGAATAATTTATTTAATAAGAAATAATTTATTTCGTTAGATAAAAATGATATTTAACTTAGGGGGGTGTTAGTGTTAGGGTTAGATTTAGCTTTAGGGGTTAATAAATTTATTAGAGTAGCGGTGAGGTCCGGTCGGCAGATTAGGGGTTAATACTTGAAGTTAGGTGTCGGTGATGTTAGGGAGGACAGATTAGGGGTTAATACTATGTATTATAGGGTTATTGAGGTGGGAGTGAGGCGGATTAGGGGTTAATAACTTTATTATATTAGCGGTGAGGTCCGGTCGGCAGATTAGGGGTTAATAATTGTAGGTAGGTGGCGGCGACGTTGGGGGCAGCAGATTAGGGGTTAATAAATATAATATAGGGGTCGGCGGTGTTAGGGGCAGCAGATTAGGGGTACATAGGGATAACGTAGGTTGCAGCGGTGTGCGGTCGGCAGATTAGGGGTTAAAATTTTTTATTAGAGTAGCGGCGATGTGGGGGGGCCTCGGTTTAGGGGTGAATAGGTAGTTTATGGGTGTTAGTGTACTTTAAAGTACAGTAGTTAAGAGCTTTATGAACCGGCCTTAGCCCAGAAAGCTCTTAACTCCTGTTTTTTTGCTGCGGCTGGAGTCTTGTCGTTAGATTTCTAACTCTCACTTCAGCCAAGACTCTAAATACCGGCGTTAGAAAGATCCCATTGAAAAGATAGTATACGCAAATGGTGTAGGGGGATCTGCGGTATGGAAAAGTCGCGGCTGCAAAGTGAGCGTTAGACCCTTTCCTGACTGACTCTAAATACCAGCGGGCGGCCAAAACCAGCGTTAGGAGCCACTAACGCTGGTTTTGACGGCTAGCGCAGAACTCTAAATCTAGGCGTTAGTTAATTATAGTAATTTTATTTAGATTTATTTAAATTTTATTTAAGTTAGGGGGGGGTTAGGGTTAGACTTAGATTTAGGGGTTAATAAATTTAGAATAGTGGCGGCAACGTTGGGGGCGGCAGGTTAGGGGTTAATAAATGTAGATAGGTGGCGGCGATGTTAGGGACGGCAGATTAGTGGTTAATAATATTTAACTAATATTTGCGATGCAGGAGTGCGGCGGTTTAGGGGTTAATATGTTTATTATAGTGGCGGCGACGTTGGGGGTGGCAGATTAGGGGTTAAGAAGTGTAGGTAGGTTGCGGCGACATTGGGGAAGGCAGATTAGGGGTTCATAAGTATAATGTAGGTGGCGGCAGTGTCCGGAGCGGCAGATTAGGGGTCAATAATATAATGTAGGTTGCGGCGATGTTGGGGGCGGCAGATTAGGGGTTAATAAGTGTAAGATTAGGGGTGTTTAGACTCAGGGTTCATGTTAGGGTGTTAGGTATAGACATAAATTTTATTTCCCCATAGGAATCAATGGGGCTGCGTTAAGGAGTTTTACGCTGCTTTTTTGCAGGTGTTAGACTTTCTATCAAGAGAAAAAAGAACATTTGATCATAGAAGTAAATTGTAAAGTTATTTTAAATCACATGCTTTTGGTTTTATTGTCCCTTTAACTTTTCACGCACATACACAACTCTTGTGAATTAATCCAATCAGATTGAGCTTGCATTCTATTGGCTGATCGGAACAGCCAATAGAATGGATCAGCCAATCGGATTGAACTTGAATCTGATTGGCTGATTGAATCAGCCAATCAGATTTTTCCTACCTTATCCGATTGGCTGATAGAATCCTATCAGCCAATCGGAAATCGAGGGACGCCATCTTGGATGACATCACTTAAAGGAACCTTCATTCGTCGGGTAGTCGTCGGTGAAGAAGGATGTTCCGCGCCGGAGGTCTTGAAGATGGAGCCGCTCCTCGTCGGATGGATGAAGATAGAAGATGCCGCTTGGATGAAGATGTCTGCCGGTCCGGATGTCCTCTTCTGCCCGGATAGGATAAAGATTTCTGCCTGTCTGGATGTCCTCTTCTGCCCCATCCGATGAAGACTTCGGCCCGGCTGGGTGAAGACGACTCAAGGTAGGGAGATCTTCAGGGGGGTAGTGTTAGGTTTATTTAAGGGGGGTTTGGGTGGGTTAGAGTAGGGGTATGTGGGTGGTGGGTTTTAATGTGGGGGGGGTTGTATTTTTTTTTACAGGCAAAAGAGCTGATTACTTTGGGGCATGCCCCGCAAAAAGCCCTTTTAAGGGCTGTTAAAAGAGCTGATTACTTTTGTATTTTAGAATAGGGTAGGGAATTTTTTATTCTGGGGGGATTTTTTATTTTATTAGGGGGCTTAGATTAGGTGTAATTAGTTTAAACTGCTTGTAATTCTTTTTTTTTTTTGGTGTTCTATGGCCGTTGCATAGATGATTTGATATTTATTTTTAAAGGGACAGTAGAGGAAGCCAAATTATTCTGTTTGGATCTCAACAATAACTGTATGGGTATATCCTTCACATCCAACATTCAGCCTGATAAAATTGAATTTTTGGATCTTACATTAACTTGGGATAGTGATAACAACATTTCCACATCCACCTATTTTAAAACCGTGGACTGTAATAATTTTTTACATTACAGTAGTAATCACCACCACCAATGGAAAAATAATATACCATACAGTCAATTTTGCAGGATAAAGAGGAATTGTAGTTCATTAGATACATTTTATGAACAGTCTAATGTATTAATCCAAAGATTTAGAGAAAAAGGTTATCCCAGTGAAATTATTAGGAGTGGATTTGATAGAGCCTGCAGACTAGAAAGGTCAACCATTCTTCAAGTCAAAAAGAAAACCTCTGATAACGATGGTTGTTTTGACAAATCTTCACAACCTCGTTTTGTAACTCAATATAATTCAAATTCCAAGTGCATAAAAAAAGTGTTAAAAAAGCATTGGCCAATTCTGCTAAAAGACCCCATACTTAAAAAAAACTTGGAACATACACCGAATATTGTATTCAAAAGAGCACCAACTATCAAACAGTCCCTAGCTCCAAGTAAAGTGGTCATTTCCAAAAAGTCCATTAGGGGAGGGACACAAAGAAATATAACTGGCCGAAAGGGAGTTTATAAGTGTGGCAAAACAAGATGTCACATGTGTAAACACATAACACATTGTGCTAAAACGATTAAATCGCATGTCACTGGTGAAACTTTCCCTATTAAAAACCATCTTACATGTAGTTCATCATATGTAATATATGTATTATCATGCAAATGTGGGCTGCAGTACCTGGGTCGCACAATACGAAATGTCCGCACAAGATGGAGCGAACATAGTCGTAATGTTAAGAACAAATCCACTAAACACAGTGTGTCTAGACACTATATCCAGGAACACAATGGAGAAAACTGCCCTTTTTCAATAACACCACTTGAAAGCATTCCTAGTTCTAACAAATACAACAGGTTTACAAAATTACGCCAAAGGGAAACCTTTTGGATATACAGATTTGGTTCTTTATTCCCTAATGGGCTCAACGAAGTCATAGACTCTGCTGCATTTTAGGCGGTCACATTATTAGGCTTGATTATAATTTATATTGTATATGCTAGTTCTTAGTTCTATGTATATTAGTTTTGGGTCGATCATTAATATTAGTACTATAATATGTGTTACTAACACGAATGGATCAAGTCACTGTGATAGACAATACTATTTGTATAGTCCAGTATATCTCTTAAAGGTGTAGGATTTTTGTGATTTATCCTGAGCATTTAGTCAATGCACTGTATTGAAGGTTTTTTTAACCGTGTATATGGGAGAATGTATGCCCTAGATCAAGGCATATGTAGTATTAGTAGAAATAGAGATAAACTTTTTTAAGGATTGCCTTAGATGTTATGTATATGGAATCCCCATAGTTTCAATTATAAGAATTATTGAATGGTTGTTTAACACTATTTGATTCCTGTTCACAATATCACTATATTCCACTGTACCTAATAGGTACTATTCCCCAACACAAGTTAGCACTTTTTAATAATAATATCACACATTGATAGAAATGAATAATAAGGAATAAATATTAGTACACACAGTTAGTTCACTTAGATTTACATCCCCCCTCCCCACTTCATTTTTTCACAGTACCATCAGGTTAAGACGCATAGTATGCTGACACATGAATAGAAATCCATACATCACATCACCTGTCTATATTAGTACATATACTGTAATAGCTACATAAATCCAGTATAGATGTACATATAATTACCAGTTTGCTACAATTATAATAGATACAATTTTGAATACACAATAGCCTTGTAATTTTATAACCATATCATGATGAGAGATATAGAATATTTCACTAACACAAGGGTTAAGGAATCACTTTTATTATTATTTTCATTAAAGTAGTTATTTTTTTCATTGACATATATATACAAAGAATAGGACTCCATTTAGTCTTATTATTATTATTATTATAATTTTTGCATATATATTTTTGCTGTCACTAATATATAATTGTGATTTGCATTGTATAAAGGAGTTCACTTAGGCGCAAATATTGCGAGCAAGGAATCGTGAATAATATCAACTTGTATTTTCAAATACATTAGTATTTTAAAACACACTAGTACTGTGGGTATTCTAGGAGCCATATATATTTTTTTACACATGGCACCTTGAAATGGATTAGTACAACGATCAACACCGGAGGAGGCACACTCACAGACCCATCAGATGAGCGCCATTGGTCTTAACAGCGATCTTGCTCTTTTGATGTATAAAACATATGTGGCAATAAGGGGGTGTATACTTTGTTGTCAAAATACGCTAATACTATAGGCCAATTAAGCCCACACCCTGATTAGAGGTGTGTTTGTCAGAAATGTTTGGTAGTGGCGGCAATAAAAGCCGGTTTTTAAATTTGTTTAGTATGCCTGATGAAACGGCCAGGAGAGCCGAGAAACGCGTAGCAATCTGTACATACTGTTTTTAACCTTGCTTGTTTTTAAATCTGGATATTTTGAGGTGTATATGTGACACCTACAATAAAAGTGTATGTTACATTACGGAACCTGTCTCCAGAAAGTTTAATTTCCAAGCAAGCCACTACCAGAACCTTGCCACATCGAGGAGAGTTGCAACACCGGAGTGAGCCAGCTGGTCAGCTCTGATTACCAGCCTGCTTCCACAAGCACACTGGTGTGCTTAGACGCATTGTGAGTACCCTGTGCAAAGAACATCAGCAGTTTGTGCACACCTTGCCGATACCGATACACACATGTGCGCCTCTTTCTTTTCTACATATAGTTTTTTATTTTTTGTAATTTAATGTTTTTTTTGTATTATATAGTATATATATAATATATGTATTATATAGTCTATATATATATAGAATAGTTTATTTAATTGTATTTAATTGTAGATAATTGTAGGTATATTTATTTAATTAATTTAATTATAGTGTAGTGTTAGGTTTAATTGTAACTTAGGTTAGGATTTATTTTACATGTAATTTTGTATTTATTTTAACTAGGTAGTTATTAAATAGTTATTAACTATTTAATAGCTTTTGTACATAGTTAAAATAAATACAAAGTTGCCTGTAAAATAAATATAAATCCTAAAATAGCTACAATGTAATTATTAATTATATTGTAGCTATATTAGGGTTTATTTTATAGGTATTTAGTTTTAAATAGGAATAATTTAGTTAATTTTAGGAATATTATTTAGTTTAATATAAATTATATTTATGTTAGGGGGGTGTTAGGGTTAGGGTTAGGGTTAGAGTTATGTTTAGGGGTTAATAACTTTATTATAGTAGTGGCGACGGTGCGGGAGATTAGGGGCTAATAATTGTAGGTAGGTGGCGGCGATGTTAGGGAGGGCAGATTAGGGGTTAATACAATTTATTATACTGTTTGCGAGGCGGGAGTGCGGTGTTTTAGGGGTTAAGACATTTATTATAGTGGCGGCAAAGTCTGGTTGGCAGATTACGGGTTAATAAGTGTAGGTAAGGTTGCGGCAACGTGGGGGGGGCAGATTAGGGGTTAATAAATATAATATAGGGGTCGGCGGTGTTAGGGGCAGCAGATTAGGGGTTCATAGGGATAATGTAGCTTGCGGCGGTGTCCAGAGCGGCAGATTAGTGGTTAATAATAATATGCAGGGGTCAGCAATAGCCGGGGCAGCAGATTAGGGGTTAATAATTGTAAGGTTAGGGGTGTTTAGACTCGGGGTTCATGTTAGGGTGTTAGGTGCAGACTTAGAAAGTGTTTCCCCATAGGAAACAATGGGGCTGCGTTAGGAGCTGAACGCTGCTTTTTTGCAGGTGTTAGGTTTTTTTTCAGCCAGCTCAGCCCCATTGTTTCCTATGGGGATATCGTGCACGAGCACATTTTACCAGCTTACCACTACCGTAGGCAACGCTGGTATTGAGAGTTGAAGTGGAGCTAAGTTAGGCTCAACGCACCCTTTTTTAAGCCTAACGCAGCCCCTCAGACAACTCTAAATACCAGCGTTGTTGGAAAGGTGCTTTGGGAAAAAAAGCAGCGTTAGCTACGCGGGTCTTTACCGACAAAACTCTAAATCTAGCCGAAACTTTGTTAAGATACCTTAAAGGGTCAATAAATACCTTGTGATTTTTATGTAAATTGTGTAGTTATGTTTAATAAAATAACTTTTCAATATACTTTCATTGTTTATTTTGCTTCATGTAATTTATCTCTTAAAATTGTGGCTTTTCTAATTCTCATAACGTGACATGTAATATGCTGACATTTTGAGGCTAGCCATGCTACATATCTTTCCCTAACTGTCCTTAATGGATAGCTGCCAAACAGTGTATTTTATACTAACATTATTTATAACCCTGTCTAGACTTATCTGCAGACTCAAGCCTGGATTAGCTCCTCCAAATAGGGTTGCCAGGTGCCTGCCACAAAAATACCACACAAATAACTGGGGGGTGGGGGGATGCAAGAGAAAATGTGTACCAAAAAATGTGTGTGTGTGTATATATATATATATATTTATATATATATATATGTGTGTATATATTTTTTTAGTGTGTATATGTATATATATATATATATATATATATATGTTTATATATATATGTGTGTATAAATATATGTGTGTATATACTGTATATATATGTTTGTGTATAGATATATATATGTGTATGTATGTGTGTGTGTTTATATATATATATATATATATATATATATATATATATATATATATATATATATAAATATATCACAGCAGATATAAGCACTCATTGGACTTTAAAGATAAAACTTCACATTTATTGTTCACAGGTTAAAAGCAGAGCATAACGTTTCAGAACCACATAGGTCTCTTTGTCAAATGCAAACACATCCCAAAACAATCTTACCTAAAATCACCCACCTGTACATCACCTTATATACCCACGTGCAAATTACAAATAATCCTATACAGCTGGTTAACTCCAGCACCATCTGCACTATAAGGATTGTGTTGTGGGCCTGCGGGGCCTATGTGATGTCATTATCGAGTGCCGGTCACTCCCATATTGTGTGTACTATCTCCCATGCTACTTTTGACAGCTGTCAAAATAATTGGAACGCTTAAGAACACATGCACGGCAGAACCATCAGCAGGAGTGCCGAGCATGTGAATCTCACATTGCGCAATATACCGGTCCACAATCATTGTTCAACACAGCTTAACAAGGATATAACATTAAAAGTAAATAACATCAAGGTAAAAGACCTATACTACAGAATTACTTAAGATGACATATTCAACTATATGGATATAGTTATGCTTCATATGTCTCTAGGAATATGGCTAGAAATCTTATCGTTAAGTAGATACCGAGGTGCCACAAAGCATAGTCACGGTCCTTATTTAGTGTATGAAGGAAATAATCACTATTTGATGGATCAGGTCTGTCCAATGTAAGAACACATAGCCGTAACCAGATGAGGTGTGGGATTTCTTCCAAAGGCCGATGCACAATTATATCCCAGTCCATGGTTTATGTGTCCATGTGAAATGACAGATGATCAGAGAATGTGTAGCCATAGCTGTTTTAGGGATCTTTATTGTTTGCCAAAGAAAGGAGTAAAATCCAGTATAGTATTCAGGCCCTTAGGGGCCACTGTGTCTAGCATAAATATCCATTTGGATTCCATGCGCAACAACTTATGGGCTCTATTGCCCCCCCTCTGTAGAGGTTGTATATGGTCGATCAACATGGTCTTTAGACTTGACAAGTTATATTTGTGACATGCAAAGTGACGAGCCACTGGTTGATCCGAATCACCCTTTTCTATGGCCTCCCAAATGGTAAATCTATGAATGGACATGTGTCCTCGAAAGTTGGTTGTCGTTTTCCCGACATAAACCAGTGAACATGGTCAAATGAGTAGATAGATCACAAAAGAACTTGTGCATGCCAATCTATGATTAATCTTATACCTTTTATTGCAATGCAGATGTTGAAATGTTGGTTTACTTTGCATGCTGTGGTATGTGGTACAGTCGCCACATTTGAAGCATCTGAGCTTTGTGGGTTTAAGCCAACATGATTTCTGGTAGCAACATACAGGATCCGTATCCACCAGTATATCCCTCAGATTGTTTGCACAACGATATGCCATCCATGAAGGTTTCATCTTTTGAAATGGAAGACCCCTATCATTCTTTATTAGTTCCCAGCGATCTCTCATCGCCGTGCTCATCATATTGTGTGTTGTATCAAAGTTGGTAGTGAAATTCAATCTGTCTTCCTTGGGAGTTTCGATAATTTTATTATTCAGCAATTCATCTTGTGTTCTAGTGAGAATTTTAGTCCTGGTTTCATGTACCAGTTTAGGGTCATACCCACGGGCAATCAATTTCCTTTCCATTACATCCAACTGGTTCAGCATGTATGATATCTCAGTATTATTCCTGATCACCCGAGTGAGTTGAAAGGATATAACCCCTCTTTTTTGATGTTCAGGGTTACAACTATGGGATTCGAGTAAGGAATTTCTATCTGTGGGTTTAGAAAATAAGGATGTGCCAAAGCGGCACTGGGGGCCCAAACACACTTTAAAGACATTAAGATCAAGAAAGTGTATTTCATCAGTGGAAAATTCCATCTTGAATTGAATTGGTGAGTCGAGGTTATTTAATTCATGTACCCACGTTTGTAAATCTATTGCACTCCCCCGCCACACCAAGAACACGTCATCTATGTAGCGGTTGTAGTGTATCATATTCTGATGTAAGTGTGGTTTCATAACAAATTATTCACACCACGCCATATACAGATTGGCATATGCCGGGGCCATGTTGGAGCCCATGGCAGTTCCAGAGGTCTGCAGATAGAAGTCAGACTCAAATCTGAAGTCTCAATCAGCGTTCTGCTGCTGAGATTGAAAACAATGTTTACTTCTTGTTTTTGTGTTGTTGCTTTTTGTTTATAGCCCCTTCTCCTGGTCTGTTTCTTTCTATGTCATTTCCTAAAGGTGGTTTGGAAGTTGTCCTGGTAGCAACCCCAGAAAAAGAAGAAGGTACTATTATGGACCCACTAGCTTGTGCATTAGATGGAATACTCACTCATGTGTTGTTAGTTATATCACTTTCAGAGGAGTCACCTCCACTGCTATCAATAGAATCCAAAATTTTCATAGAACGTAAGGTTCTACTTCGGCGCATAGTGGTTGTAGTATCTTTCCCATACAGCCACTTATAAATACATCTCTCTCTGTAATCGGTGTCAACTGTTGTTAGTTTTTTATTTTTAAAGGCAATTAGATCAGTCCTATATTTATTAACTAGTGTGTCTAGTTTATTAATCCACACTTGTGTTTTGTCCCCAGTCAGTATGTGATAACTTTTTTGTGTGATTTGATCAGTTTCCAAAACCATCTCATGTTTTAATCTGTTAACCTCTTCAATTACTAAGAGCATAAGATCATATCAAACAACAAAGTTATCAAATACTGACTGGGAACAAAACACAAGAGTGGATTAATAAACTAGACACACTAGTTAATAAATATAGGACTGATCTAATTGCCTTTAAAAATAAAAAACTAACAACAGTTGACACCGATTACAGAGAGAGACGCATTTACAAGTAGCTGTATGGGAAAGATACCACAACCGTCGTAGAACCTTACCTTCTAAGAACATTTTGGATTTTATTTATAGCAGTGGAGGTGACTCCTCTGAAAGTGATATAACTAACAACACAGGAGTGAGTATTACATCTAATGCACAAGCTAATGGGTCCATAATAGTACCTTCTTTTTCTGGGGTTGCTACAAGGACAACTTCCAAACCACCTTTTGGAAAAGACATATATAGAGACAGACCAGGAGAGAGGGCTATAAACAAAAAGTAACAACACAAAAACAAGAAATAAACATTGTTTTCAATCTCAGCAGCAGAACGCTGACTGAGACTAAATTAAAACTCCTTAATCGTGGATTGTCTTTTGTGCCTACCCCTAAAATGAATTCTTTTGAAAAAATAGTTGATCTTCAGAAACTGCAACGGCAGCTTAAACCTAAAGATGTTTTTGGGGATAAGGTACAAAACACTCCTACTAAATTTAAGGCTCCATCTTCTTTTGATCCCCCTAATATAAATCATTCCATTAAGAGTTTCACTAATATGTTGTCTCTAGACTATACCACTTGCAAGACTAGATCATTTTCTAATCTAACTAAAAGTGAATTACAGTCCCTAGAGGATTTAAAAAATGACAATACCATCATCATTCGTACGGTCGACAAGGGTGGTGGTATTGTCATTATGGATTACAATGACTATAGAATGGAGGTGACTAGACAATTAACTGGTGTATATACAAAACTGAGAGACAATCCCACAAATATATTCATAAAAAAACATAGATCGGTTTCTGAGGTCTGCTTTAGAAGCTGGACATATAAATGAATCAGAATTGAATTGTTTAACGTCTATGTATCCAAAGATATCAGTTTTTTATCTGTTGCCAAAAGTCCATAAGACTCTCATGAATCCCCCCGGTAGACCCATTGTCTCCGCTCCTTATTCACTTTGTTCAAATATAGCGATTTTTGTAGACTTCATTCTACAATCTCCTGTAAAAGATACTTTTGCTTATTTAAAAGATTCTGTTACTTTGATCAAGACTAAAAGTAGTCAATTGGATACAACAGAATGACATCCAGGTTACCATGGATGTGGATAGCCTATATACCTGTATTCCACATACAAGCGGCATCCAGGCTGCTAGGTTCATGCTGTCAAAATCTGAGTCATATACAGGCCCCCCAATAGAATTTATCTTGGAGTTAATAGATTTTTGTTTAAATAACAATTATTTCAGATTTGAGTCTGACTTCTATCTGCAGACCTCTGGAACTGCCATGAGCTCCAACATGGCCCCGGCATACGCCAATCTGTATATGGCGTAGTATGAATAATTTGTTATGAAACCACACTTACATCAGAATGTGATACACAACACCCGCTACATCGATGACGTGTTCTTTGTGTGGCAGGGGAGTGCAATAGATTTACAAATTTGGGTGCATGAATTAAATAACCTCGACTCACCAATTAAATTCAAGATGGAATTTTCCACTGATGAAATACACTTTCTTGACCTTAATGCCTTTAAAGTGTGTTCGGGTCCCCAGTGCCGCTTTGGCACATCCTTATTTTCTAAATCTACAGATAGAAATTCCTTACTCGAATCCCATAGTTATCACCCTGAACATCAAAAAAGAGGGGTTATCCTCTCAACTCACTCGGGTGGTCAGGAATAATACTGAGGTGTCATACATGCTGGACCAGATTAAAGGAAAGGAAATTGATTGCCCGTGGGTATGACCCTAAACTGGTACATTAAACCAGGACTAAAATTCTCACTAGAACACAAGTAGAATTGTTGAATGATAAAATTATAGAAACTCCCAAGGAAGACAGATTGAATTTCACCACCACCTTTGATACAACACACAATATGATGAGCACGGTAATGAGAGATCACTTGGAACTAATAAAGAATGATAGGGGCCTTCCTTTTCAAAAGATGCAACCTCCATGGATGACATATCGTGCCAACAATTTGAGGGATATACTGGTGGATACGGATCCTGTATGTTGCTACCAGAAATCATGTTGGCTTAAACCCACAAAGCTCGGATGCTTCAAATGTGGTGACTGTACCACATGCCACAGCATGCAAAGTGGACCAACATTTCAACATCTGCATTGAAATAAAAGGTAAAAGATTAATCATAGATTGACATACACAAGTCCTTTTGTGATCTATCTACTCATTTGCCCATGTTCACTGGTTTATGTCAGGAAAACAACAACCACCTTCCACGAACGCATGGCCAATAATAGATTTGCCTTTCAGGAGGCCATAGAAAACGATGATTCAGATCAACCAGTGGCTCTCCACTTTGCACGTCACAAACATAGCTTGTCAAGTCTAAAGACCATGCTGATTGACCATATACCACCTCTACGAAGGGGGGGCAATAAAGCCCATAAGTTGTTGCACATGGAATACAAATGGATATTTATGCTAGACACAATAGCCCCTAAGGTCCTGAACACTATACTGGATTTCACTCCTTTTTTGGCAAACAATAAAGATCCCTAAAACAGCTATGGCTACACATTCTCTGGTCATCTGTCATTTCCCATGGACACATAAACCATGGACTGGAATATAATTGCGCATGGGCCTTTGGAAGAAATCCCACACCTCATCTGGTTATGGCTATGTGTTCTTACATTAGACAGACCTAATCTATCCAACAGTGATTATTTCCTTCATACACTAAATAAGGACCGTGACTATTCTTTCTGGCACCTCAGTATCTACTTAACGATAAGATTTCTAACCATATTCCTAGAGACATATGAAGCATAACTATATCCATATAGTTCAATATGTCATCTTAAGTAATCCTGTTGTATAGGTCTTTTACCTTGATTTTATTTACATTTAATGTCATATTATTTTTAAGCTGTGTTGAAAAATGATTGTGGACCGGTATATTGCGCAATGTGAGATTCACCCCCACAACAACCCAGGAACTGTAGCACATCTCTGAAAGGGGAGGGGGCACAGTCTGAACTTTCACTTCACTCCGAATTTGATTTCTGACCTAATCACTAAGGAATGGAAAAAAACAGGCCTTCCTTTTGTTCCCTCCACCAATTCAAGAGCATGTTTACTTTTCCTCTGAAGAATTGGAGGTATGGGAGACTATTGCGAAGGTGGATGGTGTTATCTCTACTCTGGCTAGCGGGCTGTCATTCCTTTTGAGGATAGTACCTCTTTCAAGGATCCAATGGACAGAAAGCTTGAAAGCCTTTACAAATTATCCTTTCAGCTGGCAGGCTATATGTTTCATCCAGCTATTAGGGTAGCATTGATTTCTGCAGCTATTACAGTCTGGTGTGACAACATTTCTGGCCTTATTTCCCAAGAAGATTCCCTTGAAAAAATTCAGGATCATTTGAGGTTTGTTAAGACTCTAACCAGTTCATATGTAATGCAGCTGTTGGAAAGTGCTGTTTTGACTGGTCTAGCTAGAAGAGCTTTATGGCTCAAGTCATGATCTGCTGATATGGTATCAAAAAGCAGACTTCTTTACCCTTCCTTTCCAGGGAATGATTGTGTTTGAACCTGGACAGGATGCTACTATCCAATAGTCACTGGAGTTAAAGGAGCTTTCCTGTCACAGGACAAAAAAAGCTAAGTGCAGGCTTAAGTCTGCTGGACACTTTCACTCCTTTAGTCATTCCAAGATGCACAGATCCTCCTCCTCAGTTCCTCAGTCAGACACCTTGAAGTCCACATGGAAGCCTGGTTCCTTTTGGTCTAAGTCCAAACAGGCCAAAAAGCCTGCTCCCTCCTCCAAATTTGCATGAAGTTGCATCCCCAAATCAAGACAAAGTTCTGGTAGGGGGCAGAGTGAACCTCCTTTCAGGGGGCTTGGGAGAAGTCGGTTCAGGACTCGGGTACTGAGCAAAGGCTTTGGTCTCACCCTCCTCAAGGAAGATTGTCTCATATTACAAAGAATCCTTTAAATGCCAAAGCTTGCTTGACATGTGTATCAGACCACTATGGGAGTGATTACTACTACCCCTTTTAAGTAACAGAATCAAGGGTTGTATTTCAACTTTTTCATTGTTCCAAAGAAAGAAGATACTTTCTGGATGAAAATAGAGATGTTTCGTACTATACTTCCTTTAGCGCACAAAGTGGGGACTTAAAAGTTGCTATCCCTGTGCATATCCCTATTCACAGGGATCATACAAATTTCCTCCAATTTGTCTTCCAAAATAGATGCTTCTCTCTGGTCTGGCAACAGCACCAAGAATCTTCACAATGGTTCTTGGACATTTTTTCGGTAGTAAGAGTACAGGGGATTCAACCTCCCAAAGACCTCTCTAGTTCCTCAAAACAGGGTTTCTTTCTTGGGTTGCATAATAGGTTCAGTATCAATGAGTCTCTCACAGATCAACAAAGACTCAAGTTACAGAGGGCGTGTGCTTTTCTCAAAAATTATTTTCTTCTTGCAGTTCTTCAATGCATGGAAGTAGTAGGTCTCTTGGTAGCAGCTTCAGATGCTGTACTTTTTGCCGGATTCCATTTACATCCTGAAAATATTACAACAGTGGAATGGAACTTACAAGGATCCTTCTCAGAAGATCTTTTCAGAATTCAAGACAAGGAAATCCCTAACATGTTGTCAGACTCAACAATCTCTTATTCAGGAAGTTTCCTTTCTGTCCAACATGGGTGGTGATCACTACTGATGCTAGCCTGTTTGGTTGGGGTGTAGTCTGAGGTTTCCAGAGAGGAGGGAGTTAGGTTGTTTTTGCATGTGAGGTTACCAATCAACACCTTGGATCCCCACTCAATCTGCAGAGCTCTAAAGAGCTGGCCCTTATTAGGACAGGAGTAATTTCTGAGATTTCATTCAGACAATATTTATGAGGTAGCTTACATCAATCACAAGATGGCACATGATGCACCTTAGTAAAGGAAAAAGGCAGCCTCCATTCTGACTTGGGCAGAGTGCCATCATTTCATGATTTCAGCAATACATCATTTGGGTTTGACAACTGGGAAGCGGGCTTTCTCAGTTGTCAATTTATTCACCCTGGTGAATAGTCCCTGAATCCCTATATTCCATCAGATTGTGAGTAACTGGGGCAGGCCAGATGTAGACCTCATGGCCTCACGATTGAATCAAAAGCTTCCCCAGTATTGTGCAAGAACTCAGGATCCACAGGTGACTTTCATAGATTCTTTGGTCATTCAATCTGATTTACATATTTTTTTCCGTTTGTTTTATTATCCAGGGTAATAGCGAGGATAAAACAAGAATGGTCCTCTGTATATCACTCTGCTCCTCTGCTCTGCTGGTACCTGTTACCCTCTCCTTTCTTTAGAATTCTGTCCACCTTCAAGCCTTTATTGATTCAGGGGCAGCTGAAAATTTTCTGGATCATCGTTTCATGATTCAGGCAGGGTTACCTCTTCTGCAGAAAAAACACTGTCTTAAAATAACTGCTCTGGATGGCACTCCCCTTGGATCAGGTTTAATCAATTTTGAATCAGCACCCCTAACCATGATTGCGGGAGTCCTTCATACCAAACAGTTGCAGTTCAATGTCATTCATTCTCAAGCACAACCAGTAATCTTTGGTCTTCCTTGGCTCCGTATACACAATCTACAGTTCGACTGGACTGAGAGTCAGTTGGCCTCCTGGGGTACATCTTGCTTCGACTCCTGTCTGGCTAAAGTTACTCCATTATGCCACATCCCCATTGCCAGCCTACAGACCCCTTCAAGCCTTCCCTAAATGTACGTGGATTTTACTGATGTGTTTGAAAAGAAAGCAGCTGATAAGCTGCCACCCCACCGTCCTTATGACTGCAAGATTTACCTCTTTCCTGGAGCCCCACTTCCTAAAGGGAGGACTTATCCACTCTCCAAAGCTGAAACCAAGGCCATGGAGGAGTATATTCAAGAGAACCTAGCTAAAGGTTTTATTTGCCCTTCTTCTTCTCCTGCCGGGGCTGGCTTTTTTTTGTCAGTAAGAAGGATGGTGGGTTCAGACCCTGTATCGACTATAGAGCCCTTAACAATATCACTATTAAGAATCGCTATCCTATTCTGTTAATCACTGAACTTTATGATTCGCTCCAGAATGCACGCTACTTCACTAAGTTGGATCTGCGTGGGGCATACAATCTTGTTCTTATATTCCCAGGGCATGAATGGAAGACTTCCTTCAACACAAGATCAGGGCATTATGAATACCTCGTAATACCTTTTGGGCTGTGTAATGCCCCTGCTGTCTTCCAGGCATTTGTCAACGATGTCTTCCGTGACCTCCTCAATCACACTGTCATTGTCTATCTGGATGACATCCTTATTTTCTCCTCCAACCTTGAGGATTATGAACATGTGAGACAGGTACTTCTTCGCCTCAGAGGCAATTCCCTGGTAGCCAAACTGGAGAAACATGAATTTGACCAAGTTCAGATCCAGTTCCTTGGCTATGTTATCTCGAAGGAGGGTTTTGCCATGCATCCTTCTAAGCTCACCGCAGTCCTGGAATGGCCTCAACCCACCTCATTAAAGGGACAGTCAAGTCCAAAAAAAACTTTCATGTTTCAAATAGGGCATGTAATTTTAAACAACGTTCCAATTTACTTTTATCACCAATTTTGCTTTGTTCTCTTGGTATTCTTAGTTGAAAGCTAAACCTACGAGGTTTATAAGCTAAATTCTTAGACTTTGAAGGCCGCCTCTAATCTAAATGCATTTTGATAGTTTTTCACCACTAGAGGGCATTAGTTCACATGTTTCATATAGATAACATTGGGCTCATGCAAGTGAATTTACCATGGAGACAGCTCTGATTGGTTAAAATGCAAGTCTGTCAAAAGAACTGAAATAAGGGGGCAGTCTCCTGAGGCTTAGATACAAGGTAATTACAGAGGTAAAACATGTATAATTATAACTGTGTTGGTTATGCAAAACTGGGGAATTGGTAATTAAGGGATTATCTATCTTTTAAAACAACAAAAATTCTGGTGTTGGCTGTCCCTTTAAAGGAACTACAGAGATTCTTGGGGTTGTCTAATTATTACCGCAAGTTTATAAAAAACTTCTCCCAAGTTGCTCCCTGTAGCCTTTTTCTTCAAGAGCTTTACTCCTGCAGATAACATGGGTAATCGTGAACTCTTAGCCATTAAGATGGCTCTGAATGAATGGCATCATTGGCTAGAGGGTACCACCAATCCCATTAAGATTCTCACTGACCACAAGAATCTGACGTACCTTGAGACTGCTCATAGGGGCCTATTTCTCAAAGCGTCAACTGAAAATACTCTGGAATTCTGCATCGTAATTGTCGCCAGATTGATCCCCCGTAGATATCAAAGCGTCAAGATCAGCAAATGTTAAAATTTGTGAAGTAAAATACAATCCCGCGATCTCAATCAGATGCAGATTGATGCAAGTTGAAAACAGTGGTATTCGAATATTGTTCATTCACCCTCCTATTCAACACTATTTGAAGCTCTCACAAAGTTATCAAAAATTCTACATTTACGCTTGCGTCTTTTCAGACTCAACTAACCTAGTTTTCAATCCGCCACTCTTGAGGTCGCAGATGCCATAGAAGTCAATGGGAGTCTGAAAACACAGAAAGCTTATGTTTGATGCTGCAAGAGAATGAAGTATATTACATAATAAAAGTAAATTAGAAACTTTATTAAATTTGTATACCCTTTCTAAATCAAACAATATTATTGCTACACATTTGGTGCACTAGTAGATATAGGGATAAAAATGAAAAATACATTACTATTTATGGATTATGCTACAACTTTGTCTCTCATTATAAAGCAAGGGGTCAATATTATTTCTACATATTTGGTGCAAAGTTTTGCTCCAAACTTGTTGCACTAATAGATATAGAGATAAAAATGAAATAAATACACAACATAATATAGCTAACTTCCTTTTTATTTTTTGTGAAAAATCTATGTGCACCATGTTTAAGCCATGTAATACAAGTCCCACTCTCCACTTCGCACCATATTTGACTCATCACTTTTCGCACCAATTATGATTAGATATGTGCAATTCGTTTCGGATCGATTTGGAAATTGGGAAAATTCTGCAAATTCGGAGATTCGGATCGAACCGAATTTCCGAATTAAAATACTGCCGAATTTACTGAATAAATCCGAATTAGTTCGGATTTATTCTGTAAATTCGGATGGCCATGGATTACACTAGTATTGTACAGTATATTAGGTTATATCACTCTGCTATGGGTTACACCTAATATACAGTACATAATACTAGTCTAATCCCACCTAACACTTACCGAAATTCCGAATTTCCAAAACGAACCGAACCGAATCGAACCGAATCCAGCCGAATTTCTTCAAATCCGAATGAATCCGAAACGAATCCGAACCGAATCGATTCAAAATTTTCCAAATTCGAATCGATCCGAACCAAAATTTGAAAAATTCCGAATCGATCCGAACCGAACCTAATTTTTCGCCATGCACATATCTAATTATGATGCAAACTCCTAAATAACCCACACACTACTGAATGTTTCCACCACTTTTGATTGGAATATGCATAATCACATGATTTATGACATCTGCCAATCTGATTCAAATACACATTATAAACTATCACTAACAAATCAAATTGCTCGATACTTGTGTCATTGATCACTCATCAGAACTTGTAAGTGCTGTTTGTTACATTGTATATTATACTTTGAAAGTATGTATATGTGAAATTAGTATTAAAGATAAACATTGATGCTGACATTAGGACACACAGGCCTAGATTTGGAGTTCGGCGGTAGCCGTCAAAACCAGCGTTAGAGGCTCCTAACGCTGGTTTTGGCCGCCCGCTGGTATTTGGAGTCAGTGATTAAAGGGTCTAACGCTCACTTTTCAGCCGCGACTTTTCCATACCGCAGATCCCCCTACGCCATTTGCGTAGCCTATCTTTTCAATGGGATCTTTCTAACGCCGGTATTTAGAGTCGTTTCTGAAGTGAGCGTTAGAGCTCTAACGACAAGATTCCAGCCGCCTGAAAATAGCAGGAGTTAAGAGCTTTCTGGCTAACGCCGGTTTATAAAGCTCTTAACTACTGTACCCTAAAGTACACTAACACCCATAAACTACCTATGTACCCCTAAACCGAGGTCCCCCCACATCGCCGCCACTCTATTTAAATTTTTAACCCCTAATCTGCCGACCGCCACCTACGTTATACTTATGTACCCCTAATCTGCTGCCCCTAACCCCGCCGACCCCTATATTATATTTCTTAACCCCTAACTTGCCCCCCACAACGTCGCCGCAAGCTACTTAAAATAATTAACCCCTAATCTTCCGACCGCAAATCGCCGCCACCTACGTTATCCCTATGTACCCCTAATCTGCTACCCCTAACATCGCCGACCCCTATATTATATTTATTAACCCCTAATCTGCCCCCCTCAACGTCGCCGACACCTGCCTACACTTATTAACCCCTAATCTGCCGAGCGGACCTGAGCGCTACTATAATAAAGTTATTAACCCCTAATCCGCCTCACTAACCCTATCATAAATAGTATTAACCCCTAATCTGCCCTCCCTAACATCGCCGACACCTAACTTCAATTATTAACCCCTAATCTGCCGACCGGAGCTCACCGCTATTCTAATAAATGTATTAACCCCTAAAGCTAAGTCTAACCCTAACACTAACACCCCCCTAAGTTAAATATAATTTAAATCTAACGAAATAAATTAACTCTTATTAAATAAATTATTCCTATTTAAAGCTAAATACTTACCTGTAAAATAAATCCTAATATAGCTACAATATAAATTATAATTATATTATAGCTATTTTAGGATTAATATTTATTTTACAGGCAACTTTGTAATTATTTTAACCAGGTACAATAGCTATTAAATAGTTAAGAACTATTTAATAGTTACCTAGTTAAAATAATAACAAATTTACCTGTAAAATAAATCCTAACCTAAGTTATAATTAAAACTAACACTACCCTATCAATAAAATAATTAAATAAACTACCTACAATTACCTACAATTAACCTAACACTACACTATCAATAAATTAATTAAACACAATTCCTACAAATAAATACAATTAAATAAACTATCTAAAGTACAAAAAATAAAAAAGAACTAAGTTACAGAAAATAAAAAAATATTTACAAACATAAGAAAAATATTACAACAATTTTAAACTAATTACACCTACTCTAAGCCCCCTAATAAAATAACAAAGCCCCCCAAAATAAAAAATTCCCTACCCTATTCTAAATTAAAAAAGTTACAAGCTCTTTTACCTTACCAGCCCTGAACAGGGCCCTTTGCGGGGCATGCCCAAGAATTTCAGCTCTTTTGCCTGTAAAAAAAAACATACAATACCCCCCCCCAACATTACAACCCACCACCCACATACCCCTAATCTAACCCAAACCCCCTTAAAGAAACCTAACACTAAGCCCCTGAAGATCTTCCTACCTTGTCTTCACCATACCAGGTCCACCGATCCGTCCTGGCTCCAACATCTTCATCCAACCCAAGCGGGGGTTGGCGATCCATAATCCGGTCCAGAAGAGGCTCCAAAGTCTTCCTCCTATCCGGCAAGAAGAGGACATCCGGACCGGCAAACATCTTCTCCAAGCGGCATCTTCGATCTTCTTCCATCCGGAGCGAAGCGGCAGGATCCTGAAGACATCCAGCGCGGAACATCCATCCGGACCGACGACTGAACGACGAATGACTGTTCCTTTAAGGGACGTCATCCAAGATGGCGTCCCTCGAATTCCGATTGGCTGATAGGATTCTATCAGCCAATCGGAATTAAGGTAGGAATTTTCTGATTGGCTGATGGAATCAGCCAATCAGAATCAAGTTCAATCCGATTGGCTGATCCAATCAGCCAATCAGATTGAGCTCGCATTCTATTGGCTGTTCCGATCAGCCAATAGAATGCGAGCTCAATCTGATTGGCTGATTGGATCGGCCAATCGGATTGAACTAGATTCTGATTGGCTGATTCCATCAGCCAATCAGAAAATTCCTACCTTAATTCCGATTGGCTGATAGAATCCTATCAGCCAATCGGAATTCGAGGGACGCCATCTTGGATGACGTCCCTTAAAGGAACAGTCATTCGTCGTTCAGTCGTCGGTCCGGATGGATGTTCCGCGCTGGATGTCTTCAGGATCCTGCCGCTTCGCTCCGGATGGAAGAAGATCGAAGATGCCGCTTGGAGAAGATGTTTGCCGGTCCGGATGTCCTCTTCTTGCCGGATAGGAGGAAGACTTTGGAGCCTCTTCTGGACCGGATTATGGATCGCCAACCCCCGCTTGGGTTGGATGAAGATGTTGGAGCCAGGACGGATCGGTGAACCTGGTATGGTGAAGACAAGGTAGGAAGATCTTCAGGGGCTTAGTGTTAGGTTTATTTAAGGGGGGTTTGGGTTAGATTAGGGGTATGTGGGTGGTGGGTTGTAATGTTGGGGGGGGGGTATTGTATTTATTCTTTTACAGGCAAAAGAGCTGAAATTCTTGGGGCATGCCCCGCAAAGGGCCCTGTTTAGGGCTGGTAAGGTAAAAGAGCTTGTAACTTTTTTAATTTAGAATAGGGTAGGGAATTTTTTATTTTGGGGGGCTTTGTTATTTTATTAGGGGGCTTAGAGTAGGTGTAATTAGTTTAAAATTGTTGTAATATTTTTATTATGTTTGTAAATATTTTTTTATTTTCTGTAACTTAGATCTTTTTTATTTTTTGTACTTTAGCTAGTTTATTTAATTGTATTTATTTGTAGGAATTGTATTTAATTAATTTATTGATAGTGTAGTGTTAGGTTAATTGTAGGTAATTGTAGGTAGTTTATTTAATTATTTTATTGATAGGGTAGTGTTAGGTTTAATTATATCTTAGGTTAGGACTTATTTTACAGGTAATTTTGTTATTATTTTAACTAGGTAACTATTAAATAGTTCTTAACTATTTAATAGCTATTGTACCTGGTTAAAATAATTACAAAGTTACCTGTAAAATAAATATTAATCCTAAAATAGCTATAATATAATTATAATTTATATTGTAGCTATATTAGGATGTATTTTACAGGTAAGTATTTAGCTTTAAATAGGAATCATTTATTTAATAAGAGTTAATTTATTTCGTTAGATAAAAATTATATTTAACTTAGGGGGGTGTTAGTGTTAGGGTTAGACTTAGCTTTAGGGGTTAATACATTTATTAGAATAGCGGTGAGCTCCGGTCGGCAGATTAGGGGTTAATAATTGAAGTTAGGTGTCGGCGATGTTAGGGAGGGCAGATTAGGGGTTAATACTATTTATGATAGGGTTAGTGAGGCGGGTTAGGGGTTAATAACTTTATTATAGTAGCGCTCAGGTCCGCTCGGCAGATTAGGGGTTAATAAGTGTAGGCAGGTGTCGGCGACGTTGAGGGGGGCAGATTAGGGGTTAATAAATATAATATAGGGGTCGGCGGTGTTAGGGGTAGCAGATTAGGGGTACATAGGGATAACGTAGTTTGCGGCGGTTTACGGAGCGGCAGATTAGGGGTTTAAAAAAATATGCAGGGGTCAGCGATAGCGGGGGCGGCAGATTAGGGGTTAATAAGTGTAAGGTTAGGGGTGTTTAGACTCGGGGTACATGTTAGAGTGTTAGGTGCAGACGTAGGAAGTGTTTCCCCATAGGAAACAATGGGGCTGCGTTAGGAGCTGAACGCTGCTTTTTTGCAGGTGTTAGGTTTTTTTTCAGCTCAAACAGCCCCATTGTTTCCTATGGGGGAATCGTGCACGAGCACGTTTTTGAGGCCGGCCGCGTCCGTAAGCAACTCTGGTATCGAGAGTTGCATTTGCGGTAAAAATGCTCTACGCTCCTTTTTTGGAGCCTAACGCAGCATTTGATTAAACTCTCGATACCAGAGTTAAATTTATGGTGCGGCCAGAAAAAAGCCCGCGGAGCGTTAGCAGCCCTTTTACCGCCGAACTCCAAATCTAGGCCACAGTGTGATATTTTAAACAAGGATTTTAAAATTCAAATTGATGTTTGATTCAATATAATCTTAAACTGATAGCTCATAGGGATAGCCCACCTAATTTTAAACTGTCATGATTCAGATACAGCAGAAATTAAAATTACCTCTTTACTGGCATGCTATTTTCAGTCTATCTCTTCCTTCTCTTGAATTTCTTTTTCAGTAAGAAATGTCATCTTATATGCCAGCCCATTTTATAACACCTGTGTAGGGGTGGTTTTTAAAAATAGATTGCAATCAGGAGGGGTTACACAGGTGCAGAGAGAAAACTGGCCCTGCTCTTAAAACAAATCAAATTTGCATCATTCTCTTGTTATCCTTTGCTTAAGGAACAGCATTGCACTACTGGCAGCTAGCTGAACACATCTATTTAGCCAATCACAAGAGACAAATGTGTGCAGGCACCAATTAGCAGCTAGCTCCTACTAGTGCAACGTAAATTTTTACTTTCCTATACCTTTAAAATATCCATTGATTGCAAATAAATACATATGATACTCTGATTACATGTTATATTCGCAATTAATCCTGCTCAGAATCATAATACATTTACAATATATACATATATTGGTATTAATAAACACAGAGATATGACAGACAACATTTTTTAGAACAAGAAAAGGAACTTAGGGACATGTAAATAGGTTTGCAAAAGACTTCTGACATAACACACACACACACACACACATATATATATATATATATATATATATATATACACAAGTATGTGCAAGGATATATGTACAAATTCTAGCATTAATAATAATTTAAAAAATAAATAAAAAATATGACTCCTAGAAATAGTTTCTATGAGATATTGTTTGTTGAGGTATAAATCAATATATTTCTTAGACATTAACAGTTGAAAAATAAAATATTAGCTTTAGAGAAATGTGCTTGTTAATGGACAGTAATGAAATGGTATAAAGTTGGGAAAAATCCGAATAACCGCGACATCGATGACTGTTAGTTAACACCAGTCCGATGCTCTATGCACCGTACTTGACGCGCATGTTTTTGACGGCTTTTTTGATGAATAAGGAGAACGTATTCAGGTCCACGGCAGCAATGTCTGGCGATGTCTGGTGAGCGTATTGACGCCGGCGAATGCAACATAGTTGACGCTTTGATAAATAGGCCCATAGACTCAATCCTCGACAGGCTAGGTGGGCTTTGTTCTTTTTCCGTTTTAACTTTGTGGTCTCTTATCTTCCTGGGACCAAGAATAAAAAGGTTTATGCCCTTTCCCATCAGTTTCCTCACTCTAGTGATTCCTCTGAAGCTCCTATTGAACACATTATACCCCCTCCTGTGTGGTTGCTCAACTTAGCACTTCTCTTCTCCAAAGACTGCAATGTGCCCAGTCTAGAAAGCTTCCTGAAGTCCCCATGGCACCCAATATTTACTTTGTAACTTTGAACCTACGCACCCCTGTGCTATCCTGGGCTCATGATAGTAAACTTTCAGGACATCATGGTTTAGCAAGAACTTTTAAGCTTTTTTCCAAGCATGTATGTGGCCTACCATGAAGACCGAAGTTCAGGAGTATGTGAAAGCCTGCATGACTTGTGCTGCCAATAAGACTCCCTGATCCTTGCCTCCTGGCTTACTCCAACCGTTGTCCATTCCCAAATAACCTTGGACACACATAACAATGGATTTCATTGTGGGCCTCCCTCCTTCTGACCATCATATGGTTATCTGGGTTGTGGTGGATCGATTTTCCAGACTGGATAATTTTATACCCTTAAAGAAACTGCCATCTTCCCAAAAGTTATCATCTCTTTTTCTGTTACATGTGGTACGACTTCATGGCATTCCCATGAATATTGTTTCCGACAGAGGTCCCCAATTCATCTCTACCATTTGGAGAGCCTTTTGCAAGTTGATTGGAACCACTGTTTTCTTGTCGTCCGGCTACCATCCTCAGACTAATGGTCTGACTGAGAGAGTGAATCAAGATCTTGAAGCCTATCTCAGAACTTGTTAATTCTCTCCATACCAACTGGTCTTAATTGTTGACCCTAGCTGAACTGGCAAAGAACACTCATTGGCACTCTTCTCTGCGATGTTCTCCATTTCAAGCTGCAGCAGGTTACCAACCTTGTGTCTTTCCACTTTCTGCTCAGTCCACAGGGGTTCCTGCTGCAGACCGACACATTACTAACCTCACTACTCATTGGCAACATATTCGCTCTAAGTTACGTTCAGCTGTCTCCAGATACAAGAGGTTTTCTGATCATCATAGAGCTTCTGTTCATGCCTTTTCGGTAGGTGAACGTGTTTGGGTCTCTACTCGACATATACGGCTATGTCAACTTAGTCACAACTTAGGGCTTAGGTTTATCGGCCCCTACAAGGTCCTTAAAAGACTGTCTCCTGTTGCCTACAAAGTGGCCTTACCCAGAACCCTGTGCATACACCCAGTCTTCCACATCTCATTACTCAAGCTTTACATCAAGAACAGATATACTCAGATCTGACCACCTCCTCCTCCGCTCCTGATTCATGGTGACCCTGAGTATGAGGTTGCTAAGATCCTGGACTCCAGATACAGACACAGGCAACTACAGTACCTCGTACACTGGAAGGGTTACTCTGTAGCAGATCGTTCCTGGGTTCCTGCCCGTGATGTGCATGCTCCTTCTTTGGTTTCTAGATTTCATGCTGCACATCCCACCAAGCTTAAATAGGGTCCCGGAGGTACCCTTTGAGAAGGGGTCTCTGTCACGCTGCTCCTCCACTCTGCTGTGGCTGCTGCCACGGGCGCAGGCAGTCCACCTGTTGCTAGGGATGCAGCAGTGTAACTGCAGCATGGTGATGACATCATCACCGCCCGCCCTGTCTTCCCTATTTAAGTGCCTCAGTCTCTCTCACCTGTGCCCAAGTATAAGTGTTAGTTCATGTTCTCCTGGGTGCTGTATTTCTGTTTACTGGATTGCTATATTGATACTCTGTTGATTAACTCTGTCTATTTGACTACTCTGCTTGCCTTAACCCCTGAACTACTGGATTGCTATACTGATACTGAACTCTGCTTGTTTGACTACTCTGCTTGCCTTAACCCCTGAACTACTGGATTGCTATACTGATATTGAACTCTGCTTGTTTGACTACTCTGCTTGCCTTAACCCCTGAACTACTGGATTGCCATACTGATACTTAACTCTTCCTGTTTGCCTACTCTGCTTGCCTTAACCCCTGAACTACTGGATTGCTATACTGATACTGAACTCTGCTTGTTTGACTACTCTGCTTGCCTTAACCCCTGAACTACTGGATTGCTATACTGATATTGAACTCTGCTTGTTTGACTACTCTGCTTGCCTTACCCCTGAACTACTGGATTGCTACTAAGTTGCTGAACTCTGTCAGTCTGACCATTCTATTGGTTTACCCCTGAACTGCTATACTGCTGGATATCCTTTTGTTGCTGACTCCTGCCTGTTCCCGGTCCTTCTTTTGGTTTACCCCTGAACTGTTATACTGCTGGATATCCTTTTGTTGCTGACTCCTGCCTGTTCCCAGTCCTTCTATTGGTTTACCCCTTAACTGCCATACTTCTGGATTACCTTCCTGTTGCCGCTGAGTACTGCCCTGCCTGCTGTGAGTACTGCTTACCTCATTTTACAAACTCTCTCTCTGCTCTGGGATATTTCCTATTATTCCACTTGACACCAGGATAAGAAGACTACTGGCCAAGTTTGGTCTGATAGTGGAATATCCCACCAGCATTACACTGTAATACTGATTGCTCCAGCATGTCCTTGCATGACTTGGTATGCATGTCTAATTCAAATGTCCTCCAGCCTTGGCATCTTTTTCTCAGGAAGAATCTTCTTTCTGAAGATCCTTTCTTGATGGTGTGTCTCAAAGGTGTTTCTCTGATCAGGGGATAGACTCTTTGATTCAAGCCTGAAAACCAGTAACCATATGCCAGTTACATCAAAGGACAAATTTTGGCCTTATCAGCCTTGCATCAAAAAAAATTCTAGACTCCCTGATGATCAAACCTTTTAACAGGCTTTGGTCAGGAGTAGACCGGTTATAAGACCAGCTTCTCCTCTGTAGAACCTTAACCTGGTTTTAAGATTTCTTCAGGCTCAGCCTTTTTAACCTATCCAAATGTTTAAAAAGTAGTGTATCTTTCTGTAGAATAACTTATCCAAACACAGTTGACCTTTAAAATACAAATTTTCCCAAAATAATTTGGAAATAAAAAGATATGGCAAAATTGTATAAGGTAGTGCAAATAGTATGCAGGTTCAGATATTTAGTATTAAATAACTCTAATATAAAACTGGTTATTAGAATAATTTTACATTATTTTAGTGTTTTCACAATTTTAATAAAAATAGAATCTCATATAAAATTGATGTGAAACATACATAAAAAGCTTGACATATGAGCTTACAAATGACACCGGTATCTCAAATATTAACAATATAAATGTCTGCCTAACATACAACATCTCCATACATTCTTTTGAATCTATGAATGGTCTTGCTATTCATCTGTTATGTTGGAAGGTTCTTTTAATCTTAGCCTTTTCCTTAGCCAGAAGAGTGTCTAACCTTTCTGTCCTATTTTGTAATTCCCCTTACCTGATTTTTTATCAGGACAATGTGGTTTTGAGAACCAACTATTCTTTTCTTCCTAAAGCTGGTATCTTTGGATAACACTAATCAGGAAATTGTGTTTCTATCTGCCTTTGTAGGGCAAAAAAAAGCTTTAGAGGATTTGCTTCACAACTTGAATGTAGTCAGAGCCTTGAAATTTTATCTTCAGATAAAACAAGTAAATTTAGAAATTATTTTTCTTTTTTTATTCCTTTCTCTAGTGCTCTGCAAGGAACAGAAGTCTAAAGCAATTATCTTAGCCACTTGGCTTAAAGTTTTGATTTGCATACCATACTTGGTAGTGAGGAAGTCTCCCTCAGAACGAATTAATGTTCATTCTTCTAGAGCAGTTTCCACCTCTTGGACTTTCAGGAATGAAACTTCTACAAATTTGTGAGACATCTACTTGGTCCTCTTTTTTACTTCTTCCAAATGTTACCATTTTGATATGTTTACCTCTTATAAAGCTGCTTTTGGTAGGAAAGCTCTGCAAACTGTTGTGCCTGTTTAGTGCCTTTACCTGCCTTAAATGTTATCTCGCCCTTTTTTATGGTGGACTCATGGACTTGACAGCTTGGGTATAGGATCCCACATGTGATGGCTGTTGGACTATCATCATGTATGAAAGAAAACAAAATGTATGCTTACCTGATCAATTATTTTGTTTATTATTACAGAAGAGTCCATGAGACCTGCCCGTGATTTTTCAGTACAGTTGGCGGCACTACCAGTGTGCAATTCATTTACCTTGCTTTATCTTTCCTTCATTTCTAAATTTCTGACTGAGGGATCATGTAAAATTGGGAGGGATTAAAAGCTCTGTTATGTTGATTGTTTTGCCTCCTCATAGTCGACTGGACTTTAATCCCATATGTGATGGCTCATGGACTCTCGCCAACATGAAAGAAATTAATTTATCGGATAAGCATACATTTTATTTTCTGAGCCTCATATATATTAAAGAAATATATAAACTTGTCAATCCTAAACAATAATACAGCCGTGCTCACATATTCCAGGGTTTATAACCAAGCTCTGAGTTTAAAAGCTCATTGAGACTCTGTAAAGGAGACAAAGTAGTGGAACCTTTGCTTCCCGTAAAATACTTTTATTAAGTATGTGTATAATCACCAGAGTTTTCGACAGGGAACCTCCTATACATAGACCGTTACTGTGAATAATGTCCCTGTGTTGCGGTACAATGGTTCAGAAGGTAAGTCCCAACCCTTTCTGTGACCTCACAATGCTACGTATCCAAAGTACATTTTGCCAATAGGTGTTTGGCTTTGTCAAGGATCTATTGTCAAAACGTACTTCGGATACATAGCATTGTGACGTCTATGTGCTTGCAAGAGAGTACCAGACATTCTGGGCTAGATTACAAGTGGCACGCTAACATTTGCATGCAAGAGCTATAAGAATATTGTGGGCATGTTAATTTGTGCGCTTATTACAAATTGAAAGTAAATGCATTTGCTTGAGTGCAATTAAATTTAACGCATGATTGAAAATCTTGTGTAAAGGGTTAAGGGTAAAAAAACGTTGCATGAAACACAACATAAATACATTAAAATAAATTGTTACACTTATACCATATAAACAGTATCTGATAAAAATTAGTCATATAAATATTAAAACATTTTTTATAAGGGTTTAAAGGTATATGGCCATTATTTGACTGCAACAGGCTATGATATATATATATATATATATATATATATATATATATATATATATATATATATATATATATACCAAAACAAGAGATAATGTAGACCCTATTTGTCCAGCACCCAACTATGTCAGGAAAATTATTATTTTAGACAAAGAGAGATTGTTAAGTCAATAATTAACATACTATGTAGACATGCGTGATTTCAGAATTTTTATACATCATTTGTAGCATTACAACAAATCATAAGCATGACCCCCAAATATCAAGCACAAAGTCCACAACCCGGGTTGTTAGTAGAAATTAGTAAGTTAGTCCGTTAATCTACCGGTATTGGATAAATTCAAATGCCTTCATATGGCATATTTGTAATCCCAAACTTTTTAGAAATCAACGTTAATGCAGGAGCCGCACCAAGTCAGCAGTATTAACACAGCAGGTGTAACTTGTATCTTCGCACTCTCCAATGCTAATTTGTAACTTTATCACTTCCAGCAAAAAAATGGCAACTTTCATACCACATTTAAACTCGCTGTGACAGCTCTGTGTTGCATGTGGAGACAAAATAAACAAGTACCTGCTTCCTCTGTGTTTGGATAGTTACATATCACGGTGCCATATCTACCTGCTCGTTGCTTCCAATTGTTTTGATACAGACCGGGTTTGGATTCATCACTTTTGCTTTATCCTCCGCAGTTTTTCGGCTCTTTCAGTGCATCCGCACGCCTTAACCTTCAGCGGAAGTATGATTCTCTTGGGAAATCAGCTGTTGGACGGTGCTCAGCTGTTGCACCGCTCCAACCAAACAAACAAGCAGCTACGCTACATGGATTTAAAAGGTAGAGGAGGTAATCTAGATCAGATTCTATTATGCAAGGAAAGCAAATGGATTTTTAACCTGAAAAGTCTTAAACCAGAGGGTTTAAATGAAGAGCTAAATTTTGGCTCTTTTCTTGGAGATTGAAGCAATACACATATTAACAATAACAGTTAATAAATAGGTATCTAACTAAGATACTAAAATATCCAAAGTATAATCAAAAGTCATTTTTCTCAAAAAAATAAAACATTAATGTTGTTGACTCTATGGTGTATGAACGAATAATATTGGAGTATCTAAAATAGAAAATGTGTGATTTCATTGTATTGTATATTGATAATAGCATAGCAATATAGATAGTTATATTGGTTTAACATTTCACCTGAATGGCTTTAATATATGGTAAAAAAGTGTTTTGAAGGCGGAGCATACTGTTTAAATATCATGGAGAGAAATCTCCAATCATGCACAGCCGGAAGAAGCCCGAATGGAACCCGGGTGAAACGCGCGTAGCTGCTTGTTTGTTTGGTTGGAGCGGTGCAACAGCTGAGCACCGTCCAACAGCTGATTTCCCAAGAGAATCATACTTCCGCTGAAGGTTAAGGCGTGCGGATGCACTGAAAGAGCCGAAAAACTGCGGAGGATAAAGCAAAAGTGATGAATCCAAACCCGGTCTGTATCGAAACAATTGGAAGCAACGAGCAGGTAGATATGGCACCGTGATGTGTAACTATCCAAACACAGAGGAAGCAGGTACTTGTTTATTTTGTCTCCACACGCAACACAGAGCTGTCACAGCGAGTTTAAATGTGGTATGAAAGTTGCCATTTTTTTGCTGGAAGTGATAAAGTTACAAATTAGCATTGGAGAGTGCGAAGATACAAGTTACACCTGCTGTGTTAATACTGCTGACTTGGTGCGGCTCCTGCATTAACGTTGATTTCTAAAAAGTTTGGGATTACAAATATGCCATATGAAGGCATTTGAATTTATCCAATACCGGTAGATTAACGGACTAACTTACTAATTTCTACTAACAACCCGGGTTGTGGACTTTGTGCTTGATATTTGGGGGTCATGCTTATGATTTGTTGTAATGCTACAAATGATGTATAAAAATTCTGAAATCACGCATGTCTACATAGTATGTTAATTATTGACTTAACAATCTCTCTTTGTCTAAAATAATAATTTTCCTGACATAGTTGGGTGCTGGACAAATAGGGTCTACATTCTCTCTTGTTTTGGTATATTAAATCAATACCCTTATCCGTGCACTCTACTGGGAAGTGTGTTCCTATACAGGACACACAATATTTTATCTCAGTATATAGAACTGTGAAATTTATTAAACTAGGGGTGCTGATACAATATATATAATATATATATATATATTTATGTATGTGTATAAATAATAATTCAATAATATTTATTGTGTCTTACTGTGAATTTACTGTAAATATATTAAATGTCAATGTTTTTCACATAAGGAAACTGTTATTTTTATTTTAAATAAATGCTTATATATATATATATATATATATATATATTTTTTTTTTTTTTTTTTTTTTATACCAATAACTGTATATCTATTTCAATACATATATAGGTATAGATATACACATTTATTATTATTTTACATTAACATTATCATATATATATATATATATATATATATATATTTAAGAATAAAAAAATTCTATGTGAAGAACATTGCAATGTAAAATGTAACAAATGATTAGAAATGTACTAAAAAATTCTACATAATCCATAGAATATATATATATATATATATATATATATATATATATATATATATATATATATATATACATATAGATATATATATATACAGTACTGTGCACAAGTCTTAGCCCACCATTAGATTTGTTGTTTTAGCAAAGTTTTAATGACCATCCATATTTATTTTTTAGTCTCTTTATTAAGATACAAACAGAAAATATAGTAGATATGTACACAAAATATAGAAAACACAATTTTATGAACAAAATGGCTTCCTTAGGCAAAAGTCAGTATTTAGTGTGACCTCTCTTGGCACTAAGCACATCTTGAACTCTTTTGGGGAGACTGTCCTGAAGTTTTCGGAAGTAGTCTTCTGGTATATTATACCAGGCTTCTTACAGCACTTCCCAAAGTTCTTCTTTATATTTACTTTGTCTTTTATTTTTTCTCTGTCCAGGTGATCCCATATCGCCTCTATAATATTCAGGTCTGGACTCTGAAGGCCAATCCATGACTGTCAGTGTTTTATCAACTGTTTTTCTCTCCAAATATGATTTCACTGAATTAGCAGTGTGCTTGGGATCGTTATCATGCTGAAAATAAAACCATTACCAATCAGGTGCTCGACCAGAAGGAATGACATGATGAATTAAAACTTGTCTGTGCTTTTCAGCATTTATGATCCCATTAATTCGGACAATATCCCCAACACCACTGGCAGATATGCAGCCCCATACCAGGACAGACCCTTCACCATGTTTCACTCATGACCTCAAGCACTCATTTTTCCATCTCTCTCCAACTCTTCTTCTCACATATTGTCAATGATTGGACACAACATTTTTAAACTTGGATTTGTCACTCCATAATAATCTTTTCCACTGATCTTCATTCCAATCTTTGTGAGCTTTAGCATATCTTAGCCTTTTCACCCTGTTCCCCTTCCAAAAAAGTGTTTTTTTGGCTGCTACCCTTCCACAAAGACCATTCCTGATCAAGCTTCTTTGGACTGTAGAAGAGTCAACTTGGTATTCCGATGAAGCTGCCAGATGCTGATCCAGGTCCTTGCTGGACTTCTTTCCTGTCTCTCAAAGAAGAAACTCTGAGAAACTTCTCATCAGATTTTGAAAGTTTTCTTGGCCTTTCAGTCCTTTTTTGTCTTTGACCTCTCCTGAATCTTCATATTTCTTTAAAACAGCTTGAAAACCACTTCTTGAGTATCCAGTTTGTTTGCTGATTTCCTTTGAGAGTGGCTTTGCTGATGCAAAAGTATGATTTTATATCTGTCAAATTCTGTGATCTTTGGCATTTTTAATGTAATGATGTGATTGAAAGTTGGTCTTATTAGCAAGCTTCCAATGAATTAAACTACCACATTTGTATGTAATGCTCAAGCAGGTCTTGCACAAACCTGGTGTAATAGACATGTAGCAGCCATTTTGACATGAAATAGTAGGACAAATACAAGTGTTAGCAATGACATTAATTAGGGTTCCATTCCATTTAGGTTTATGAGAGTCAGGTTTCTGCTATTGCTCAAGCGTAAGGGGAGGTCACACTAAATACTTGCCACTTTGGCCTATAGAAGCAGTTTTTTTCTGAATTTTTTTCTGTTTTTTTATACTACATACAAAAATCCTGTATTTTCTGGTTGTATTCTAATAAAGAGACTGAGAAATAATTATATATGGTCATTCTACCATTGCTAAAACAAAAAATCTTATTGCGGCCTAAGACTTTTTCACAGTACAGTAAGCAATATTTTGCATTCCACTCATACTGGCTCTTAATATATATATACCCAATATTATAGCTATTATAAACAAATGTGTCAAAAGAAAATAATTATTGTGAAGTCACATGATTTTACTGGCCAATCCTAATACATATCATATACAATGTTCAAACGAGTAATTAATATGAGTAAAGAAGTTCTCAATCAAGTGCGTTATAGTGAAGCAGGTTATATATGTGTTGTGCCATAAAACATGTGATCTATAACCACCTATCACCAGTCTTGTAAATAAAAATACTTTTAATAAAGAAAAAACTAAAAATTGCATATCTTCTTTGTCTAGTTACAAATGAAATATCCTACTTGTGAATTATAAAACAAATAAACATATATCCAAACTAATGCATAATCATCCACAATACTTAAAAAATAAGTCTGTTCGTATCCAAGTGCTTGAAGATTCATGCTTGTAAAGTGATTTAAGATTCCCCTAGGGACAAAGAGGAAAAGGAAATCCTCTGTGCTTTAAATATTTGTGTCATACAAATTCTTTGTGTATAGTCCAGTATATATTAAATTAAAAAAAGAAAATGAAAGTACTAGAAAAAAGTACTCTTGCCTCAAACCTTAAATAGACAAAAACAATGGCCATATATTGCTATGACCATCCATACTGGTGGAGTAAAACATCAACACACGTGATACTAGTGTCAAAGTGATTGGTTTATTGCACTATAAAATAAAATAAATAGTGCATGTGAACTTACATGCAATACATTTTATATATATAGCAGTGAACTTAGAAATGAAACAAAAAGAACCCTGTAAATAAAAATAAGTGTTCCAAATAAAATGTCCATAAACAGTTTACCACACTAAAGTGTTGTTTTCCTGAATGCTGTGTTGATACGTCCCAAGAGAAACAGAAAGTATTTTGTTAATGTCCTGTTTTCCCAGTTGTGATAAAGGAAATAAATAGTGACAAAAAACAAAATCCTGGTATCGTTCCTGCTTGTAATTAAGCACTGCTCAATCTTCACTCTTTATGGGCATATAAAAACAGGTCTAGATTTAAACCATGCTCACAATCCATTAAGCAAGGAGAGAGGCTGTAAAGTAAGGCTCTGCTAATTACGCTGAAAAGCTAGCAGTATACAACCGCCAAACTGAACAGCTGAGCAGCCAGAGAACTTCTGGAACACCAACACTAAACTGCCAATACTACCATGCAAAAAAACAGACCCAATAAAGCTGGTAACTAGAACCTGATAGCCACAAGCTTACTGTGATTCAGCAACAGTTGTGTACCAGTTCAGTGATGATTTGAACAAAGATTCTTTGTTTTCCAGTAAAGGTAAAAGGATATGTGGATAACACTTGTTCCCGGGATCTTGAAAGACCCAGCTTTATTGGGTCTGTTTTTTCCATGGTAGTATTGGCAGTTTAGTGTTGGTGTTCCAGAAGCTCTCTGGCTGCTCAGCTGTTCAGTTTGGCGGTTGTATACTGCTAGCTTTTCAGCGTAAGTAGCAGAGCCTTACTTTACAGCCTCTCTCCTTGCTTAATGGATTGTGAGCATGGTTTAAATCTAGACCTGTTTTTATATGCCCATAAAGAGTAAAGATTGAGCAGTGCTTAATTACAAGCAGGAACGATACCAGGATTACAATTGTTTTTGTCACTATTTATTTCCTTTATCACAACTGGGAAAAAAAGGACATTAACAAAAGACTTTTTGTTTCTCTTGGGACGTATCAACACAGCATTCAGGAAAACAACACTTCAGTGTGGTAAACTGTTTATGGACATTTTATTTGGAACACTTATTTAATTTACAGGGTTCTTTTTGTTTCATTTCTAAGTTCACTGCTATATATAAAATGTATTGTATGTAAGTTCACATGCACTATTTATTTTATTGTATAGTGCAATAAACCAATCACTTTGAGCCTATTATCATGTGTGTTGATGTTTTACTCCACCAGTATGGATGGTCATAGCAATATATGGCCATTGTTTTTCTCTATTTAAGGTTTGAGGCAAGAGTGCTTTTTTCTAGTACTTTGCATTTTCTTTTTTTTTATTTAATATTTTATAAATTTACTAGAGCACCGGTCTTTTATGACTTTTTGCCTGACTACACTATACTTGTGCCCGGCTATTTTGTTATTTACTATTTATAGTCCAGTATATAAATGTACTGCTACAATGGATTGGGACTGCATGGTCTTGTTGTTTGTTCTCTAATTTATTGAAGTTTTCAATGATTCTTGTTTTCAAGGTTCTAGATGCTTGTCCTAAATATTGTATATCACAAAAACAGGTAAGTAAATAAATTACCCCCTTCCCGCCATTAGGACGTTCCATGCTGTCCTAACTGCGCTGGGCTTTAGTGTCGTTAGGATGGCATGGAATGTCCTAGCCATACTGCTGTCCTGAAGCCATAACGGCTTCCTAACTGGGATCGCGGGCTGGAGGGCATGCCTAGCGCCATAGAAATCACGCATGTGCAATCGCGTGATTTACATTTTTTACTCATTTGTTTACATCGGAACTTTGTTCTGATGTAACAAATAAGTACCAGCAGGAAGGTGTTAAATTCTGAGGCCTTCTACTAATGAAATCTTTTATATTCTTTGACTGTTGTTATGGAAGTAAAGGATTTCACCGAATATTTCTGAAAACTACAGGTTTTGTATTTCCGACATGGCTTTAACATAGAGATACATACAAATACATAAAAGCTAAAATAAAGCTGTATTTTGTGAATATGTGTATGTATATATATATATACACATATATACACATATAAACACATAAATACATATATTTACATATATAGCCATATATATAAGTGCATTGGAGCCTTTGCAGTTAAGCAGAAGAAAACATGAAAAAACATATTTATGCAATATTCATATTTAATAATGGTTTTAACTATGTATTTACTGTAACTATTTTACATTCCAATATTCTGCAGATAGGGGAATATGTTAAAAGTATTTATAAATAGATATTCCTATATATATATATGTATAAATCTATACCTATATATATAATCATGTATATAAATATAGCTATAGATATATATTGTACCAAAATACCATCAGATATATGTATAAATATGTGTTTATGAATTAATAGAACATATTCTGTGCAGAACATGGGAATGTAAAATATTCATACTTTTATGTCGGGTTAACGCAAAGGGGCCTATTTTTCAAGCTTTATCAGGCTCGCCAGAAACACAAGTTATGAAGCAGCGGTCTAAAGACTGGTGCTCCATAACCTGCCCACCTGCTCTGAGGCGGTGGACAGACATCGCTGGAAATTAACCCGATCCAATACAATCGGGTGGATTGACCTCCCCTGCTAGCGGGCGATTGGCCGCAAATCTGCAGGGGGCGGTATTGCACCAGCCGAGAGCATATGCTGTAGACATTTATCGATGTGCAATGGACATGATCTGCAATATCGGATCATGTCCGCTCGCACGTTTTTAAATAGGCCCCAAAAAGCTTACTTCTAGCTCAGTTAACGCTCAAGCGGGGGCATTTAATAATGCTCTACTTGTAATCTGTCCCTTAGTTTGTTCCTTGTGCTGAGAGAGAAAGTAGAAGATAGGGGGAATGCAAAGAATAAACAAGCTTTATTAATAAATTATAATAATAATATTTTAACATTGAAAAGGGTCCTTCACAAAAATGTTGATGATTTTTTTAGAACTTAGGAAGGAAATTATGACTTCAGCATAATAATAATAATAATAATAATAATGTAAAAATGCATTATACCATTTTGTGACTGCTGGAAAGAATTTATGGGCACATTTTTAGAAAATCACTATAAAAGTATTATTATAAGATGAATAAATGATTAACTTGTAAAGCGCTACACCACGAACTAAATCGCCTCAAGGCGATTTTCAGCCTGTAGCGGCCTGAGCCTTCAATAAAGGTGGGTCTTGAGTTTCTTCCTGAAGGCCAGATGGTTTTCTTCTGACTGGATGTCCGCGGGTAGCACATTCCATAGCCAGGGTCCTTGGACTGTGAATCTTTGTTCGCCTTTAGACTTGTAGCGGGTCTTGGGTATGTGGAGGAGGTTCTGGTTAGCTGACCGGAGGGGGTGATCTGGGGTATAGTGTTTAATTTTGTCGCTAAGGTATTTTGGGGCTTTTCTTTGTGTACATTTGTGGGTGAGGCAGAGGGTCTTGAATGTAACACAATCCTTCATGGGTCGCCAATGGAGGGTCCTCAGGGATGGGGTGATCGATTCCCAGGGTTTTTTCCCAGTTACCAGTCTGGCGGCTGTGTTCTGGACGACTTGCAGCCGTGAGATTTGGTATTTAGGGAGTCCTAAGTAGAGGGAGTTTGTGTAGTCAAGTCAGGAGTTGATGGTGGTTCCAACTACAGCTGTGGTGTCTCCTTCACGGATGAAGGGGATTAGCTGATGTAGAAGGCGAAGAAGGTGGTGAGATTCGCTGACTACTGATCCTATATATAAACATTTTTTTTTATCCATTTGCTACAATACTATGTACAAACTAAAATATTTTTAAACATTCATCATTTTGCAATTATGTATCACAAAATATGATAAAACAAACAATTAAAAATATAGTCGCCCCCAAAAATATTGTATGATCTATTTTGTATAGCTGGCATAGACAAATAATAATTTTGCTGTTTAGTAGTAACATATACAATAGCAGATTAGTGTAGAGCAAATGTATGCATGTGCTTACTTATTTATACATATGAGTGCAAGGTGAAAAAAATGTATTAAACATGAGATGAAGTTAAAAGTGATACATCCCCAAAATATATACTAAGTATAGCAGTAACATATTACATCTCTTATGCCTTATACATGGTTATATCTTTTATTGTATCTTTTTATTTGTGTGTACATCTATCTATCTATCTATCTATCTATCTATCTATCTATCTATCTATCTATCTATCTATCTCTCTCTCTCTCTCTCTCTCTCTCTCTCTCTCTATATATATATATATATATATATATATATCAGTACAGAAGTCAGCACTCATTGGTCTTGTGTAATAAAACTTAGCATTTAATAGCCATATTTAAAAACAGCAAACATTTTGAAGCCTAACTGGCATCTTTGTCAATGCAAATACAAAAATCTTACCTGACGAGCTTCCCTCTTACACCCCTTATATACACAGCTAATTTCACTAAGCTGCACACTTGTGTGATGTGAATGCTAAACACCATTTGTGTGTGGATCCGTGATGGGTGTAGTACCGATGATGTCATCATGTGTTGCCGGTCGGCTCCATACCATGTGACTTGCGATCAGCTGAATGTGACAGATGCCTGGCAGTGTAAGTTGGAACCATACAGTAGCAAAATACCACAAACACCAGCAAATTCTGGGAACACAACTACCCATCATTGCAACCATCAACCTATTAAAATCTGTAAATTTATAAACATTAAAGAAAAAATATAGAAACTAAATAGAATTACTAAAATCGGACTATAACATTGGTATACACTTATATCATTTTGATCTCTCCAGTATCTGGTGGAGTATGGTAGATTAGAGATCCAACTGAGGTATCTGCAGATTTCTTCATGTTTTAGGTGCATTAAACAGATATAGATTGCACATATATTCAATAGCCCAACAAGTTAGGTATGGGCAGATTTCCTAATGTCCACAGGGGATCAAAAAAGACTCAAAGTTTGCTGAAGAAGGGGCTGAAATCCAGTATTGTATTCAGGCCTCTGGATGTCACAGTGTCAAATAGATAAATCCACTTAGATTCCATTCATAGTAGCTTCTGTGCCCTATGACCTCCCCTTCGTAGAAGGGGTATATGATCAATCTACATTGTTCTCAGGCTCGCTAGACTGGGTTTATGCTGAACAAAATGGCGTGATTGATTATGCTGTACAATGCCCCCTATAAGACACATGCTATCCCTGACATTCCATTTATTATTTTCCTCATCAACAGAAAGTCTTCTTAGCTATATTAAAGGAACAGTATACATCATTTTTCATATATCTGCATGTTATAAACACTACTATATAGAAGAGTATGCACAGATACTGATACATCCAGTATAAAACCTTTTAAAAACTTCCTTAGAAGCTCCCAGTTTAGCGCTGCTGATGAGGTTAGGCTTGGACACCCAGTGAAAGGGGCTGGGAAATTAGGAAGAGCAGACACCCTCTTCCATCCCCCTTCCCTGCAAATGAAAAGACCCATTAGACAAACAGGAGCAAGCTAGAATCTGTAGAAATCAGTATACATCTAAAACTTTTGGAGCTTGCTTAGGAGTCTAAAAAGCAGCACAATGTTATTTAAAAATAAGCAAAATTATACATTGTTACAAAAACACTCTCAGATGGGCTGTATAAATGGATCATCCACAAAACGTGTATGCAAAGAACAATCTAGTGTACAATGTCCCTTTAAGGCTTGGCATAAAGAAGTCCCAGATACGCTTTCTGTTAACCGGTAGAAGAAAGTCTTTTATTACACAACTAAATCCCCAGTTTCTATGAATGTAATAGAGACCAACTATGAGCTGTTTATGCGGTAGTATGTTAACTCTACAACATCTAAAGCATATTTTCCCTAGAGCCACTAATCTTTGCTGGAGGGAATGCGGAGAAATAGGTTAAATTTTCCACATTTAGTGGTCCTGCCCAAGTATTCAGACCTATTGGATGAAATTATTACTTTAAAATAATAAAGTGCTGAATAGCAACATTCCCAGAAACTTTACTTTCTTTATAACTAACCTACCTCCAAAAATACATTGAAAACTTAAAAAAAAAAAGTGTTTTGCATAATGGTCAACAGTGCAAAAATACTGATTCCCAGGCTCAGGAAAACAGTACTTTCCACTGATGATTTGGAAAAGTCAACCATACTCTTTCATTAGAAAAGTACCACTCCTTAGATTTGACAAAATGTATATATTTTTTAATTGATATTTATAAATCTGGTCCTCTTCAGAACTAAACAGGTGAAAAGATAGTGAGCTATAGATTAATTTACTACATTGTTTATAGATGAGCATCTAGATCAGGGGTGTCTAACTCATTTGAGTCACAGGCCATTTTCCATACAAGTGCAACTCATGTGGGCCGCACACTACCTACATATCTTGCCATTGCTAAAAAAAAACGTGGCATTTGCTATAACTGCATACATTTCAAAATATTGTGTTTTGTAACTCCTAATTAACTTACTCTGGCTTGATGAAATGTGCTTTAACGCTTTTAAGAAGGTAACACACACGCTCCATCCGTGCTATTTATTTTCTAGCAGCCCTTTTCGTGAGCGCACTCACAGTTTAGCAATTAGCATATGCATGCGCATAGTATAACATTTCCTCTGCATTATAAATAGTGGATCTCAATGATGTCAGCATAGCGACCCACTGTTTATATAGTGATAGACATACAATGCCTTGCAAAAGTATTCACCCCCCTTGGCATTTTTTGTGCTTTGTTGCCTCACAACCTGGAATTAACATGGATTGTTTGAGGATTTGCATCATTTAATTTACGGAACATGCCCACAACTTTGAAGATGTTTTTTTTTTATTGTGAAGCAAACAAGAAATCAGACAAAATAACAGAAAAAGTCAATGTGCATAACTATTCTCCCCCCTAAAGTCAATACTTTGTAGAGCCACCTTTTGCAGCATTCACACCTCCAAGTCGCTTTGGATATGTCTCTATGAGCTTGCCACATCTTACCACTGTGATTTTTGCCCATTCCTCCTTGCAAAACTGCTCCAGCTCCTTCAAGTTGGATGGTTTGCGCTTGTGAACAGCAATCTTTAAGTCTGACCACAGATTTTCTATTGGATTGAGATCTGGGCTTTGACTAGGCCATTCCAACACATTTACATGTCTCCCCTTAAACCACTCAAGTGTTGCTTTAGCAGTGTGTTTGGGGTCATTGTCCTGCTGGAAGGTGAACCTCCGTCCTAGCCTCAAATCATGCACAGAGTGGTACAGGTTTTGCTCAAGAATATCCCTGTATTTAGCACCATCCATCTTTCCCTTTCCCAGTCCCGGCTGCTTAAAAACATCCTCACAGCATGATGCTGCCACCACCATGTTTCACTGTGGGGATGGTGTTCTTTGGGTTATTTGATGTGTTGGGTTTGCGCCAGACATAGCGTTTTCTTTGATGAATGAAAAGTTCAATTTTAGTATCATCAGACCAGAGCACCTTCCTCCATACATTCTGGGAGTCTCCCACATGCCTTTTTGCAAACTCAAAACGTGCCATTTTGTTTTTTGCTGAAAGTAATGGCTTTCTTCAGGCCACTTTGCCATAAAGCCCAACTCTATGGAGCATACGGCTTATTGTCGTCCTATGTACAGATACGGTCTCTGTGCTGCCTCTCTGATTAATGCCCTCCTTGCCTGGTCCGTGAGTTTTGGTGAGCGGCCGTCTCTTGGCAGGTTTGCTGTTGTGCCATGTTCTCTCCATTTGGTTATGATAGATTTGATGGTGCTCCTGGGGATCATCAAAGATTTGGATACTTTTTTATAACCTAACCCTGACTTGTACTTCTCTCGAGAACATTGTCCCTTACTTGTTTGGAGAGTTCCTTGGTCTTCCTGGCAGTGTTTGGTTAGTGGTGCCTCTTGCTTAGGTGTTGCAGCCTCTGGGGTCTTTCAAAAAGGTGTGTAGATGTAATGACAGATCATGTGACACTTAGATTGTACACAGGTGGGCATCATTTCACTAATTATGTGACTTCTGAAAGTAATTGGCTGCACCAGAGCTTTTTATGGGCTTCATAACAAAGGGGTGAATACATACGCACATGCCAATTTTCTGTTTTCTATTTCTAAAAAATAGTTTTATGTATATATTTTTCTCATTTCACTTCACCAACTTAGACTATTGTTTTCTGATCCATCACATAAAATTCAGATTAATAAAACATTGAACTTAAGGCTGTAATGTAACAAAATAGGTAAAAAGTCATGGGGAGGGTGAATACTTTTGCAAGGCATTGTATACCTGTTGGATATAATATAAAATAAATACATATAAAATATATATCAAATATAAAGTTTTAGTTAAAGAGACATTTTTTGAAAGGAATGGGAAAAAATTATGGGTGAAATCAGTGCTGTCATAGTAATGAACACATATAAAAAAAGTGTTGCATGTGCCAAATTAATTATTATGCACTTATCTGTGTTTGTCTTTTTCTTTTTAATAACAATGTAACTCATTAAAGACTGAGGGGTTTTAATGATCTCACTACCATAGTGCAGCTGCCATGAATCACAATGCCTGAACCAAAGGGATACAGTCATTACAATGGAGACCTGAATGGAGGTTGCACATATGCACATCTCTAATAGTAACGGCACTCACTCTTTAAGTAATAAGCATATTATAATTATTATTTTTCATATTATTTTTCATGGAGGTGGTGTGGGCCGCACAAAATTAGGTTGAGGGGGGGCGGAGTTAACTGCCTAACTGGACGTCTGTGGATCTCTGGGCTGATTATTCCACCCTCTGGCTCTACCCTGCTTGCTACCTCTGGCCCCTGAGTGACCTAGGCGGCCGGTTACCAATTAATATCCCTGCACTATAGGCATCAATAACAGGGCAGCCCTTGCACACAGTCCACTGCCTCCTAGCACAAAAGTCCCCATTAATTACCTGAGGGGGGCCTGGGAAGTGAGGGTGACAGCAGTGCTTACCGGTTATCATCAGTTCAGCCGGATTGCTGTGTTTAAATAAAGGGGGACATTTCCACTACTGTGTTGGCAGGCCTCATTGGTCACAATCCTAAGGGATCTCATATTTGGGTCCATTTCCCTCTATTACCCCCAGGGCTGGACACCTAACTTATATTAGATTCACCTGTGGCACTCTGTCCTGTGGAGTTAATTATAGAATACCTGCGCTCACAGAACTACCACATATAGTGTTCTTCTAAGGCTCTCTATCCACCCTGCACAACTACTAAGGAGCCTATTCCTGGATATTTGCCCACAGGGCTTGTAAATTGAGCTACTGTCTTCAGAACTCTCCATATGCTCTCAGGAGTGCCCTGTAGCCTCACTACCCACACCCACAGAAGGAGATCTTTGTTGGGGGTGACTATACAGACCACCCTAACCTCAGTGTTCCCCATATAGGAGTACCCACGTTACTAATAGCTGCTGCATCAGCTGAGGTGTCTTTGAGTTGCTTACTGTGTAGTGTATTTTCTCTGCAGAGTTTAAATTTTGCTCTCACACCCCCTAGCTGCTATTGTTACATCTGAATGCTTACTGTTTTGTTTTTCATTCATTTATTGCCTGTTTAGAGCTCCTGTAATCTTTACCCTCACCTCCCACCTCTCGCCCAGCCAGTCTGGGTGGGTCACAACCTCTCTCCCTTTCCCCTTCCTTCGGCTCGTATCCTCCTCTCCCCGAGGTGAGGGCTGGGGCCTAGAGCAAGTCTAAGTTATTGTCTATGGTTGCTGCTGTAAGCTCTTATCTATATGTTATATCTGTTCGCGCTGTCCTGCCTCCACGCCGATTTTTGTAGACTGATTGCCCCTTCTTTTGTGGATCTGTAGAGGGTCTTCCCTCACCCAATGTGGTAGGCAAGTTATCGGAAGGTCAGAGTGGTTGCCCTATCTTAGCAGCATGTGTACCCTAAGATATATATATTGTTTCATGGTTTAATATGTAACTTGTCACTGTAACTGTTTCACAAAACCTGCCCATCCTGGAATACAGGGTTCTGTTTGCTCGGAGTGTGAATTCTTGCTGTTAGCCATCAAGGTACTTAACCTGCTTGTGCAATGCCTCATAACGCTAGGAGACAATCCAAATCTCACGCTAAGCTTCAGAAGACAGCCCTAGACCACTTCTCGCTGCAGGCTCAGCAAAGGCCTATCAAGCCACTCTCTAGCCAAGCAGATCAAGACTCGCAGGACGAAGGTTCCCAGTCTAGTGTTAACTCTAGCACAGCCTCATCTACAGTGGGGCAAAAAAGTATAGTCAGCCACCAATTGTGCAAGTTCTCCCACTTAAGAAGATGAGAGAGGCCTGTAATTTTCATCATAGGTATACCTCAACTATGAGAGACAAAATGTGGAAACAAATCCAGACAATTACATTGTCTGATTTGGAAAGAATTTATTTGCATATTATGATGGAAAATAAGTATTTGGTCACCTACAAAGAAGCAAGATTTCTGGCTCTCACAGACCTGCATCTTCTTCTTTAAGAGGCTCCTCTGTCCTCCACTCATTACCTGTATTAATGGCACCTGTTTGAACTTGTTATCAGTATAAAAGACACCTGTCCACAACCTCAAACAGTCACACTCCAAACTCCACTATGGTGAAGACCAAAGAGCTGTCGAAGGACACTAGAAACAAAATTGTAGACCTGCACCAGGCTGGGAAGACTGAGTCTGCAATAGGCAAGCAGCTTGGTGTGAAGAAATCAACTGTGGGAGCAATAATTAGAAAATGGAAGACATACAGGACCATTGATAATCTCCCTCAATCTGGGGCTCCACGCAAGATCTCACCCCGTGGGGTCAAAATGATCACAAGAACAGTGAGCAAACATCCCAGAACCACAAGGGGGGACCTAGTGAATGATCTGCAGAGAGCTGGAACCAACGTAACAAAGGCTACCATCAGTAACACACTACGCCACCAGGGACTCAGATCCCGTAGTGCCAGATGTGTCCCCCTGCTTAAGCCAGTACATGTCCGGGCCCGTCTGAAGTATGCTAGAGAGCATTTTGATGATCCAGAAGCGGATTGGGAGAATGTAATATGGTCAGATGAAACCAAAGTAGAACTGTTTGGTAGAAACACAACTCGTCGTGTTTGGAGGAAGAGAATGCTGAGTTGCAACCAAAGATTGAACACCATACCTACTGTGAAGCATGGGGATGGCAACATCATGCTTTAGGGCTGTTTCTCTGCAAAGGGAACAGGACGACTGATCCTTGTAGATGAAAGAATGAATGGGACCATGTATCGTGAGCTTTTGAGTGCAAACCTCCTTCCATCAGCAAGGGCATTGAAGATGAAACGTGACTGGGTCTTACAGCATGACAATGATCCCAAACACACCACCCGGGCAACAAAGGAGTGGCTCCATAAGAAGCATTTCAAGGTCCTGGAGTGGCCTAGCCAGTCTCCAGATCTCAACCCCATAAAAAACCTTTGGAGGGAGTTGAAAGTCCGTGTTGCCCAGCGACAGCCCCAAAACATCACTGCTCTAGAGGAGATCTAAAGAAACAAAAACAAAGTTTCAGCGCTACTGAAAAGGGAAAGTATATCTAAAAGACTTGATATCTCTGCAATTAAAATGTTTGTAATACAATGTAAATGTATTACCTAAAATAGTTGTAATCAAAGCTGTCTGATATAATCAAAAAAATCTCATTGGGGTTCCCAAATATATAACTCTTATAAACTAGCTATACAAATGATTGCAACTTATTGATATAAAAAATCATGCATTGAAAAAAATGTATGATAAAAGTATTGTGTAAAATATGCAATTGGAGCTTACAAAAACACTTAAAATATAACACACTGCAAGTAAATTGATGAAAACAGTCTTTTAAAAGTATATTCCTTAACAGGTTAGTCTCACCAGTTTGGTAAGCTTTTAAACGGTTAATTGTGCTCTTTAGTCCTCACCAAACAAAATGGTGTGTGCTGCTTTTCTGAGGGTGTATCATCGAATCTCCCTTGGGAGAAGGCAAAACTGGACTCAAGTGAAAAGGGCTTTTATTATTGCACAATTAAAACGATAAAACGTTAGGTATTCTGCGTACCAGATGTACAAAGTATATGTGCATGTAAGACACAGCTGTCTTAAGGGTCAAGCATATTACCGCTCCAGAAAACGCCTTTCTCTGTTGTGGGGTAGTGCTCTCAGTCTCAGCTGTTTCCCCTGTGTAGCGTAAGGCTGGTCTGCTGTTTGTCTTAGCGGGATACCGGTTCCGGTGTGAGCAGGAAGTCCTTGCTGTGTCTTTGACTGCCAATACAGTGTATCACCTGTTGCAGTTGCTTTAGGAAGATCCTCGACGGCCGTTTCGTTCCCCAACGTAGGAACTTTCTCAAGAGGTTGCTAACGATTTAGTGCAGTCTCTTCCTTATATGTCCCATATATGGCTTTTATTGGCTGATTGTATATATTTTAAAATCATGCCATTTGTTGCAGATTTCATATTGTTTAAAAATACATGTTTAAAATTAAAATGTTAAAACAAACATACAAATGATGTAGACAATTATTCATTCACATAAATACAGTACATATAATATATACATAAAATCCACTAAATATATAAAAAAAGTTATTTTAAAAAACGGAATACTTAATTGGTAAACTCCTTCTAAAAGTTTTTTTTATATAAAAGAAGGACGATAAGAGGATTATAGTCAGTGAATTGGTATATTTATCTTGATATGTCTCAAGGATACTTTAACATACAGGTTATACACCCTGACTTGTAAGCGCTATATATCCTGTTTGGGATAGCTGAAATATTTATGCAGTATCTAAAGGAAGGGAATGTATATTTATGTAGTGTATATAAAAAAAATCCCTAATATCCTATCCTTGGATTAAAGTTAATCTATAGTATTAAATAGTTAATCTGTGGGGCAAAACAGAGAATAGACAATTACTAATAAAGAATATGTAATCTCTAGTAAAGAATAATTTCAAGAAAGTGTCTGAATCTGCTCACATGCAGCATATTTAAGTATCTGTATAAATTAATGTGAAAACATATATAAATACCTAAACTCCTATGGTAAAAAGTTAATTTTAGACATCAAATTATTAGATTAAAAATGCCTGTATATCAAGGTCTTTAGACCCTCTGGATGTAGACGTTTAAGGGTATAAATCCAGAAGGTTTCCCCTCTTCTAAGTTTTAGTAATCTATTATGATCCAATTTGTTAGGTGGTATCCATTCTAAAACTTTAATTGTAAGACCTGTTGTCCTAAAATGTTCTGAAATACTATGGTTTTCAAATGAATTTTCAATATTTCTAATATGTTCAGATATCCTATATTTTAGTTTTCTTTTTGTTCTACCAATATAGATTTTCCCACATTTACATGTGATTTGGTATATTACATATGTACTGTCACAAGTACAACTGTTCTTACATTTAAAGGATTGGGATTTATCATAATTGTAAAATGTGTCCTCACTGTTAACATATGGGCAAGTGCTGCAATCTTTCTTCCTACATTTAATTAACCCTTTTTTTTTGCTGTTAGCCACATACTTTTACTATTATTTTTGGAATGATGTTCTCTTAGTTTACTGGGGGCTAGAATATTTTTCAAATTATTGTTTCTTTTGTAAACAAATTGTGGTTTTGGGCCTATATGTGTACCTAATATAGGGTCTTTTAATAAAATTTTCCAATGCTTGTTTAAAATGTTTTGGATGTCCTTGTGGTTTTCATTATAGGTGGTTATAAATCTGATATTGGATTTTTTCTGATGTTCAATATTAGCATTAGTATTATCCACCTCATTCCTATTTTTCCTTTTATATTCTATAAGGTCTTTTCTATTCATCTTTAGTACTCTCTCATTTGCGCTATTCACCAGTTTTTCAGAATAAGCTTTTTGTATAAATTTCTCAGTTAATATTTTAGCTTCCTTTCTATAGTCCATTAAATTGGAGCAATTTCTCCTCAACCTCTGAAATTGTCCATAAGGTATATTCTGTTTCCAGGTTTGTAAATGACCACTATCTGTTTTTAGGAAGCTATTTGTATCTGTTGGTTTCCTATAATTGGTTACCTTTATTCTGTCATCTTCTGAGAAAAGAATTAAGTCCAAAAATTCAATTTGTTTTTCTGAGATTTTACCTGTAAAAGTAAGATTCATATTATTGTTATTTAGGTATTTAATGAAGTTCTCAGCTTCGCATAGCTCTCCTTCCTAAAGAACAATAATATCATCAATGAATCTGTAATATTTTACAATATTATTTCTATATGGGTTGTTCTTCCAAATAATGCTATCTTCAAATTCTGCCATATAGATATTGGCATATGATGGGGCAAATGCTGTCCCCATCGCTGTGCCATTAATTTGCTCATAAAATATCCCATCAAAATTAAAATAATTATGGTTTAGAATGAATTAAATGCTCTCCCCAATAAATTCAATATGTTTATTTGAAAGGTCACTCTTTTGGTTGAGTTGATTAATAACTGCATCTGTACCTTTTTTATATGGTATGTTAGTATATAAGGCTGTGGCATCACAGGTGATCCATAGGTGATTTTTGTCCCATTTTAGGTTCTCAAATTTCTTAATTACGTCAGTGGTAACTTTTAGATATGCTGTGATATTGGTCACTACTGGTTGTAAGTAGTGATCTATATATTTAGATAAATTACAACAAAGGGAGCCTATCCCCGGGACAATAGGTCTACCGGGTGGATTATATTTGTCCTTGTGGACCTTTGGGAGATGGTAAAATATTGCCACCTTTGGATTCGGTATGTGTATATAATTATATTCTTCATTATTAATGATGTTGGATTCTATTGCTTTAGTTAAAATCTCAACTAATTTTTTGTTATATTTAACTGTGGGATCAAAGGTGATTTTTTTATAAATGTTATTATCATCTAATAGATTATATATCACATGCAAAGAATCCGCCAGGCTGTTTGTTTTATCTTAATAAACCAAGATTTTACTTTCACCTTTGTGCTCCTGTGTCTTTGATTACCTGTTTGCTGACCGTCACTAAGGTTATCGTTTATACACTCCCATGGTGAGACTGAGCGCTGATAGTCCCAGCTGAGCCCAAGGAGATCCCATAGATCGATACAGCCTACAGCCTATTGGAGCTCCACCAGTGACGTCATCTGCCTGGGGGTGTCTGTCGGGCGACTCACAACGGTCCCGACTCGCAGTGAAGGGCACGCTCAAAGTGCCGCCACAATTGTGAGTATCCACTCTAGAAGGGGGGATTCTTTGCATGTGATTTGTCTCTACATCCGAACGTTACTGCTTTATGGGTCTGGCGCCTCTCTCTCTATCTTGTCTGTATATGTAGGATTCCTCTGGGAGTTCGTTTGGAGAGTGCAGCCTTTACACCAAGCCCACCGGAACGGAATCATCATCCAGCAGCGCACCTCTTGAGGATAGTTGGATTATCCGCATTTAATAGATTATATGCTTCTTTCAAATAATCTTTGCGGGCCTGTACAACCAAACCACCAACTTTATCCGCAGCCCTGAAGATTAAATTAGTATCCTCAGTTAGTTTTTTAAGGGACATTTTTTTCTCCTATACTTAGATTGTCCTGTTTGGGATGCATCTTTTTATTTTTTTCCAAAGTTTTAGTCAAATCATCACAGACTAATTTATTGAACAGAGATACATATTCACCCTGGTTATATACTGGGTAAAATGTGAACTGTTTTTTAAACCACTATGTATAATTATATTACTTTCCTCATGTATACTGAATTCTAGGATTTCTTCAGTTACAGCATCTTGTGTGTTTATCATTATATTATCTTGGTTGTTTATGTTACATTCATTTTCTAATTATCTTAATGTAAGGAATAAAGATATATCATTATGGTCAAATTTATCATCAGAGATTTTCTCATTTATAGATTTTTTTATTTTTGATAAGGAAATAACGTTGTAATGTTAATTTCCTGATTAGTTTTTGGACATCCATAAAAGTTTCATACTTATTGGCAAAAGTTTTTTGGGCAAAATTAAGACCTTTACATAGAAGTTTATATTCATTTTCAGTAAAGGTTTTACTAGAGAGATTAAATATTTCTTTTTTACATTTCTCTATCTCCATCTTTTTCTGTTTTTGTCTTCTAATTCTCTTTCCTCCCCTAATTCCTCGTTTGATTCTAAACGTCTTTTTGGTTTTCTTTGCATTTCCTGTTCCACGGTGTTTCTGTGGAATCTGTTTCTTTGAGGTTTCCCCTGTTTCTGTAATGTCCCTTTAACTGGATCTCCGCCATTCACCCTATATAACCTCATATCCCCTTCTGTTCTTTGCTTGATTATTTTGTCATTTATATTCTATGAGCTGGTTACCTGTCGAGTAACTATATTCTTCCTTTGCTACTTGTAGGCACTTCACGCCTGCATATAATCTTATTTGCTTATTGCCTTGGATTGCCTATACGGTATCACATTATTTTTGTATTCTGAAGGAACTTGTTATTACCTCCTTGTGATTCATTCCGGATAATCTGACTCTGGTTCCGGGTTTCCAGAACTACTTACCGGGCGTATTCATCCGCCTGCATCGATCACGCTGAGGATCTTACACGCTGCCTTTGACCACGCTGGATGTCAGTCTCTCAAATTCTCTCCACCGGAACCCCCTGTATTCGGTTATCCAACCTACACTCCTAATCACCGGTCACGCAAGTACTCTCCTGAAATACTTATAATAACTCTGCTTATCTACTTATCTACTTATGGATGCATACCAAATACCGCTCTGTGTTTGCTAAGATACATTGACTGTGATTTATACCGCATATACTGTGTTATACTGGTCGGAGCCTACGCAACTGCTTGCTGTTTCTTATGAATTGTCTGTGCTGCAAAATATATTCTATCTACTAACTCCCTTGCATATATCTGCTAATCAACATTGATCCACTAACAATTGACGGCATAGCTGCTTGGTGCTTCTTTAACTCATATGATACATAAGCTAAAGCTCCTAGCTATCTATTAACTCATTCATTCCTGTTACATTGTTATATATATATTAGCAAATATATATATATATATATATATATATATATATATATATATATATATATATTCCATCTGCTGGAACTTATCTACTGTAGCAACTGCTGTATGTTATCTGACCCATATGTTACAGACTCATAGCATTTGGTGTCCTAAACTTACAGCTACACACAATCTGTTTACCATTATATCCTATTTGTAAACAGAGCGTTAAAGTTTCCAGGGGGAACCTCCTAAAAAATATTGTTCAGTATGTGCCTGTTCATTGTGATTTTGAATTTGGCGCCAGGGTAGTTTAGGTTTAGCTCCCTGGACTTCCCAACCATCATTATAAGTATCTTGTTGTAATGGGGCATATCTATTGTGATTTTCAATTTGATTCGCATGATAACCTTTAGGGTTAAAATTCCTATGGTTATTAAATCCAGACTTTTCTTTGTATTGATTTTGATGTGAAAAAGATTTTTGTATAATAGAATTATAGCTTTTATGATAATTCTGGTATGTTTTGTTAGTGTTGGGTTTTTAATTATGATTGTGATTAGTTCCCTTTTTTTATAATTATTATAGGCTTTTTTTGTTTTTATACGTTTCGGAAAAATAGGTGTCCTAGGGTTTGTGGGAGTCTGGATATTTGTTTGAGTGTCTATTTTTGGTATTCTCTCTGAATTTACCCCTACATTCTCAATTGATATCTCATCAGTTTTGTTACTATAGTTGTGTACTGTATTATTTTTATAATCCTCTAAATCGTGCTTCAATTTTTTCGCATTATTCGCTGCTAACTCATCAAAATTATCAATTCTTTTTTGGATGTTATCATTAAATTCTTTCCATTTTTGTTCATTTTTGTAGGGTTGTACTGTTTTTAAAGCTATTTCGATTTCAGTTTTTACTTTTTCTAACTTCATTTCCCTATACTTAATGAGTAGTTTTATTAATTTAATGGAACAATCATGTAGTATTTGATCCCACTCTTTGCGCTCTTTGGGGATGATATCACCATTTTTTCCTCCTCTCCTAAAGACGCTATTCCTCCGCTTCTGTCCCTTTTGAAACTCTTTGGAGATATGTACTTTTACCAATTAAACCCTACAAAAACCGAATTATACTCCTGGGGGTTCCCCTCAGACTACATCCAAGACCTTGTGTACACATATAACTTCCAGAGTAAAAAGGAAAACATTAAGCATTTAGGGATTTACATCTCAAACAACACTGCTCAGCTTTTCCGTGACAACTATAGCCCATTGTTATTTGAACTGCAATCCCTGACTTCCAAGTGGAACCTCCAGGCGTTTTCATGGCTGGGCAGGATTACTGCTCTTAAGATGTAATTCCTTCCAAAATTGATGTATTTGTTTAGGTGCCTTCCACTTCGGCTTCCTAGGTACCTGCTAATGCAATTTCAGAGCAGGTTCACTAGATACATCTGGCACGGGAAGCCAGCCAGAGTAGCTCATAAAGTTTTGCAGTTTCCAAAGTCCTACGGGGGTATCGTGTCGCCCTCTATTGTCAGATATTATAAAGCTACTATACTTACTCATATATCACTTTGGGGAATTATCAAACCCACTAGCAAATGGAGCACTTTGGAGCAGGCATCCTTGCCCAACCATGTTCATCTGCGGGACCTTATTTTGATCCCTCCTCATTGCCGGCGACACCTCTACATCGATAATAAAGTCATTAAGGAATGCTTACTTATTTGGGACAAACTCAGGCACTACTCTGGGGTAGCACCACACCCATCACCCATTCACTCTATTGTGGGTCTCCTTCTGGGTCTCCCTGACTCTAACCCTAATTCCTGGACTAATTTGGGGCTTACAAAGTTCAAGGACCTGTTGGTCCCTCAATCTCCGAACCCTTTCCCCCCCTTTACCCAGCTTGTGGGATCTCAGGCAGTCCCCCCCAAGCTACATTTTGAATTTACACGATTTAAGAGTATACTTAGCTCTTGGGGATTCTCCCCTTCCACTCCCCGTCCTTTGACTCCCTGGGAAGCTAGGTGGCAGAGAAGTGGGAAATTGTATAGGCTTATGTCTCAACATTATTTTTTAATGGAAGGGGCACTCCCCATAGATAAAGCAGCCCATCTACTGAAATGGGAAGACACACTGCACACTTCTTTCCCTCCACAAATATGGGCTAGAGCATTTGACCTTACCTCCAAAGCCATCCATTGCACAACTCTATTTGAAGCGTTTTACAAATTATTATCCCACTGGTACTTTGTTCCTACGAGATTGTTTAAGCTGGTTCTAATTTCTACTCCTCTGTGCTGGAGGTCTTGTGGTCTCCTGGGCGACTACCTTCATATTTAGTGGGGATGCCCTAAAATTAAGTTATTATGGAACAGGGTCTTTGGGACTCTGTCAAACTTGGGCATCCGGGTCCTAAAGTCCCCGGAAACAGCCCTTCTCCACATAGGACTTCATCCCCTCCCCAAGTATCAAAGCTATTTATGTATTTACCTTTTCACCGCCACAAAACTAGCTATTGCTAGATCCTGGAAAAAAGATAGGTCCCCTGAGTGGAACTCTATCCTAGAAATCATGGCTTATATTAAATATATGGAAAACTTATTTTTTACACTAAATAATATTGATCTCCACAAACTTATATGGGAGAATTGGTCAACACTATTTAAACCTAATTGGCAACCCGCAGTTTCTATGTGATAAAAAAAAAAAGAGTAGCCAATGTCTGCCCACCCCCTCGCCTTTCCTTTCCCCCTACCCTAATGATAAGCCTAAAATGTGTTCTCATTTTGGTTGTAACATATCTGACTGTGCTTGAAGGTTTATGATCTGACACTTTGTAAGTGTTACTCTGTGTTAATTGTTTTACTTTTTAATAAAGCTCTTTGAAACTTTAAAAAAAGAAAAAAAAAATTAGGTTGAGGGCCGGCAGTTTGACACCCCTGATCTAGATTATTGATGGCAATATTAGACCTCTAAGCTTTCTTGAGAACTATAACGCCAATATAATTATATCCTGATTTGACATCCACATAGTTACCTTTAAATTCCTTTGTAAACCTTCTTAGTTGCAAATGAGCCCTCATATTTTTTGATTTTATTAAAATACTAGGCGATAAGCCTGCTCAGTGGGCAGTCAATGTTTAAAAAATACAAACCCCCAAGCTAATTTTACTAAAAAAGATAAATGTAAAATTACAGAAAAAAATAAACAAAGCTATCCAAAATAAAAAATGTAAACCTAAACTAATACCCTATAAAAATAAAAAATCTCCCAAAATTAAAACACCCCCTAATCTAATACTAAACTACCAAAAGGGCCTTTTTTAGGGCATTGTCCTAAATTAAGCAGCTCTTTTACTTACAAAAATTACTAATTACCTCCTAACAGTAAAACCCCCCACCCAACCAACCCCCCAAAATATAAAAACGTAACACTAAAAACCTATTTGTATGGGCATTGAGTTTAAAAGGGCATTCAGCTCTTTTACTGCCCTTAAAAGGGCAGTCAGCTCTTTTACAGCCCATTAAATCCCTATTCTTCAAAATAAATAAAAAAATAAAATTAAAAAAAATCCTAAGACTAAGCCCCAAATAGGAACTCACTGTTTCTGAAGTGTGGCAGAGAAGGTCTTCTTCCAGATGGCTCCATCATCTTCTATCTTCACCCTGTGCGAAGGAGGCACTGAGCGAAGGTGCGAAGTGGTCTTCTCCGATATATGGATCCAGAGCAGTGATCCTCAACGGCGGTCCTCAGCGGCAGCGATCTTCAGCGGTGTGGAGGCTCCTCTTCATCCTATCTCCGGCGTATACTAAAAATTGAATGGAAGGTAATGCAATCAGTTTGGGGTACCTTGCATTCCTATTAGCTGAAATTTTGAAATCAGCCAATAGGATTAGAGCTACTGAAACCCTATTGGCTTTTCAAATCAATCAATAAGATTTCAGTAGCTCTCATCCTATTGGCTGATTTAAAAATTTCAGCCAATAGGAATGTAAGGTACCCCAATAAATATTAGGTACCTTGTATTTAATCTTAAGTGTGTGATGGACGATCGCATGAAGAAGAGCCTCCCCGCTGCTGAGGACCGCCGCTGAGAACCGCCTTGAGGACTGCCGCTGAGGATCCGTGTATCGGGGAAGCCGGCTTTGCACCTGTGCTCTGCGCCACCTTCGCTTCGGATGAAGATAGAAGATGATGGAGCTGCCTGCAAGAAGACCTTCTCCGTCGGACTTCAGGAACATTGAGTACCTATTTGGGGCTTAGTTTTAGGCTTTTTTTTAATTAATTTTTGTGTTTTTTAGGTTAGGGTTTTAATGGGCTTGTAAAATAACTGCAGCAAAAGAGCTGAAATTTTGTTTATTTTTTCTGTAATTTTAAAGTTTTTATTTTTTGTAATTTTAGATTAATTTATTTGTAATTTAATGTTAGGTTTTATTATTTTAATTGTAACGTAGTATTGGGGTTAATTTAGGGGGTGTTAGGTTAGGGGGCTTAGTAATTAAATTAGTTATTTGCGTTGTGGGGGGGTTGGCGGTTTAGGAGTTAATAGGTTAATTAGGTTTATTGTGATGTGGGAGTTTGGCGATTTAGGAGTTAATAGGTCAATTAGGTTTATTGCAATGTGGGGCTTTGGCGGGTTAAGGGGTTAATAGGTTAATTAGGTTTATTGCAATGTGGTGGGTTGGCGGTTTAGGGGTTAATATTTTAATTATGTTATTTTCGTTGTTTAATTTGTGGATTAAAGGTTAATTACTTTATTAATTTGCGATGTTGGGGTTGGCGGTTTAGGTGCTTGTTAATACTTTGTGTGGGAGGTTAGTTTTTTTGTTATTTCGTGTGGGTGGTTACATGTTCTTTTTTTATTTCTTGCCAGCAGTTACGTGTTTTTTCGTTATTCCATGCGGGCAGTTGCGTGTTGTTTTTTTTTTTTTTTAAGGCTTTGTCTACGCTTCATCCAGGTAGATTCTGTTGGCTGTGCGCGCAGCCAACATTCTTTTGGCTGCCTCGTCCAGCCAACATTCTTTGAAGATGCGTGCGCAACTGACGACAGCGACGGATTATAGTATAAAGTTAAATGTATGCTTAATTTTACATCATCGGGATGTCATAAGTAAGCCATTTATGTCCTATAGGCTTGAATATTTTCTTTGGAACCAAACTGAACTGATAATTTTGTTGATGCGGTCACTCTATAGATGGCTATTTTAGAAACCTTTTCATAACCCTTATTTTGCTTTTGTTTTAATTATGGAAAAAAAACTATACTATACTGTATTGTATTTCTGTACTATTTTAAATTGAAATTTATCATCATATTAATACTATGGTTCTGTTAAACAATTTTATGTTATAATACCTTAATAAAGATGAATTATTTTTTTAATTGTGTATATATATATATATATATATATATATATATATATATATATTATACATAAAAAGTATAATATTTATTTATTAATAGGTAGGCATGGAAAAGTTTACTGATCTTTTGGTCCCACATTTGACAACGGTTTCTGTAAGACACGAAAGCATTATGGGCTAGATTGCAAGTGATGCATTATTTTTTCCCCTGCTTGCGTGTCTCTTTGCTAAAGGTAATCTTTTAACATGGGCAGGTTAGCACGCATATTACAAGTTGAAAGTAAAATGTTTGTGCGCAAGAAAATCTCGATGCTCTCTAACTTCAGGACTTCGGATATTGCAACTTCTTCTCCCCATAGACTTCAATGGAGTGTGCCGAATAAAAAATAAAAAAAAACACCACGCTCACTCGCTAACCCAACACACATTAGACCTGCAGAGCTAAACCCGAAGGTAGTTATGAATATTTTACATTCCATTGTTCTTCACATAGAAAAAATATATATTTTTTATTTTCTTAATATTTATATATCCAGTATCTCACAAAAGTGAGTGCACCCCTCACATTTTTGTAAATATTTTATTATATCTTTTCATGTGTCAACACTGAAGAAATTACACTTTCCTACAATGTAAAGTAGTGGGTGTACAGCCTGTATAACAGTGTAAATTTGCTGTTCTCTCAAAATAACTCAACACACAGCCAATAATGTCTAAACCGTTGGCAACAAAAGTGAGTACACATCTAAGTGGAAATGTCCAAATTGGGCCCAAAGTGTACATTTTTTGTGTGGCCACCATTATTTTCCAGCACTGCCTTAACCCTCTTGAGCATGGAGTTCACCCGAGCTTCACAGGTTGCCACTGGAGTCCTCTTCCACTCCTCCATGACGACATCACTGAGCTGGTGGATGTTAGAGACCTTGTGCTCCCCCACTTTCAATTTGAGGATGCCCCACAAATGTTCAATAGGGTTTAGGTCTGGAGACATGCTTGGCCAGTCCATCACCTTTACCCTCAGCTTCTTTAGCAAGGCAGTGATCGTCTTGGAGGTGTGTTAGTGGTCATTATCATGTTGGAATACTGCCCTGCGGCTCAGTCTCCGAAGGGAGGGGATCATGCTCTGCTTCAATATGTCACAGTACATGTTGGCATTCATGGTTCCCTCAATGAACTGTAGCTCCCCAGTGCCGGCAGCACTCATGCAGGCTCAGACCATGACACTCCCACCACCATGCTTGACTGTAGGCAAGACACACTTGTCTTTGTACTCCTCACCTGGTTGCCGCCACACACGCTTGACACCATCTGAACCAAATAAGTTTAAATTGGTCTCATCGGACCACAGGACATGGTTCCAGTAATCCATATCCTTAGTCTGATTGTCTTCAGCAAACTGTTTGCGGGCTTTCCTGTGCATCATCTTTAGAAAAGGCTTCCTTCTGGGACAACAGCCCTGCAGACCAATTTGATGCAGTGTGCGGCGTATGGTCTGAGCACTGACAGGCTAACCCCCCACCCCTTCAACCTCTGCAGCAATGCTGGCAGCACTCATACATCTATTTCCCAAAGACAACCTCTGGATATGACTCTGAGCATGTGCACTCAGCTTTTTTGGTCGACCTGTTCTGAGTGGAACCTGTCCTGTGAAACTGCTGTATGGTCTTGCCCACCGTGCTGCAGCTCAATTTCAGGGTCTTGGCAATCTTTTTATAGCCTAGGCCATCTTTATGTAGAGCAGCAATTCTTTTTTTCAGATCCTCAGAGAGTTCTTTGCCATGAGGTGCCATGTTGAACTTCCAGTGACCAGTATGAGAGAGCGTGAGAGCGATAACACCAAATTTAACACACTTGCTCCCCATTCACACCTGAGACCTTGTAACACTAACGAGTCACATGACACTGGGGAGGGAAAATGGCTAGTTGCGCCCAATTTGGACATTTCCACTTAGGGATGTACTGACTTTGTTGCCAATGTTTTAGACATTAATGGCTGTGTGTTGAGCTATTTTGAGGGGACATCAAATTTACACTGTTATACAGGCTGTAAACTCACTACTTTACATTGTAGCAAAGTGTCATTTCTTCAGTGTTGTCACATGAAAAGATATTTTAAAATATTCACAAAAATGTGAAGGGTGTACTCACTTTCGTGAGATACTGTGTATATATATATATATATATATATATATATATATATATATACATATATTTACAGTATATGATTATTTTTTGTAAAATATATAACTAAACCTATATAACTTTATGAATATATATATATATATATATATATATATATATATATATATATATATATATATATATATATATATATATATATATATATATATATATATATATATAGAATATGTTTTAATAAATACAAAGAACGTTTCCTTTTAAGTGAAGAACATTGGAAAGTATAATTATGTTTTTGAGTAAAATGAACATATTTTTTATTATCTTAACTACTGACAACATTTAAAAAAAATGTCATTTAGAGCATTTATTGGCAGATAATGACATCTGGTCAACATAACAAAAAAGATGCAGAGTTTTCAGACCTAGAATAATGCAAAGAAAACAAGACCATATTTGTTTTTAAATAACACAATACTAATGTTTTAACTTAGCAAGAGTTCAGAAATGAATATTTGGTGGAATAACCCTGATTTTCAATCACAGCTTTCATGTGTCATGACATGCTCTCCACCAGTCTTTCACATTGCTGTTGGGTGACTTTATGCCACTCCTGGCACAAAAGTTCAAACATCTCAGCTTTGTTTCATGGCTTGTGACCATCCATCTTACTCTTGATCACATTCCAGAGCTTTTCAAAGGAGTTCAGGTCTGGAGATTTGGCTGGCTATAACAGGGTCTCAATCTGGTGGTCCTTCATCCACATTTTGATTGACCTGACTCTTCAGAGTTGTGAAATATTGCCAGAGTAGAAGGAACAAAGTTTTCTTCCAGGATAACCTTATATGCGGCTTGATTCATGCGTCCTTCACGAAGATACATCTGCCCTACTTCAAGTTATCTTATCTGAGTCCAATTTTCAGCTTTGCCCAACCACTGGTCATCTAATGTTAGACAGAGGCCTACACGCCACAGTGTCTTACACCCACTTTGAAATTTGGTAGAGGTCTGGTGATGATCTGGGTGGGGGGCTGGGGTTCAGCAAGGCTGGAATTGGGCAGATTTATCTTTTGAAGCATTCCAAGACACATGAAAGCTGTGATGGAAGAATCACTGTTATTCTTCTATATATATATATATAGAGAGAGAGAGAGAGACGCACATTATAGCCCTTTCCAATTAAATACCTTGGTGTATATCATATATTTTTTATTATTTTTAACCCTTATTAAAAAGATTTGTAGAATATTTATATGAAATATTTTTTTATTTTTATCAGAAAGTGTATACATGAGTGTAAATAGTTTATTGTAAGGTACTTATGTTGTGTTTGGTGGAGATCTTTTTTAAATGAAAATAATTAAGACCTATTGCTGAATGTTTCCCAAACACTTGACTGCGCAGATAAATACTAAAGGGATTTCAGTAGGGAAAACAAATATATTTAGCTAAAATTGCAACTACTGTTTAAAACATACACATTATAAAAAAACATTAAAACACAAATAAACATCAAACTATATATAAAATAATTTGTCTGGAAGCGATTCAACAATTAAAAAGTCCTTCTGAGTCACACTTCCAGTCCTCGCCCCAGATGTCAAATGGCATTTATAAAGTGTTTCGAGACTCTCTTTAAAGTGAGTTCTGATTTTGCTGCATAAAAAGAGAACAAACTCTTCTTAGTTGTAATTTACACAGACTTCATAGCAATAAATCGGTATTCACATCTAAGGATATTATAGTACGTCAATGCTACCGTGTAACTCCTGTAATCCGAGCCTCCAAGTTTCAAACTCCGGGATTGCTGGTGTCGGGTCTGATGCCACAATATTATATATCTCAGATTGTCTGTGTGGTTTACAATATATAGGTGAATCTGAAAGGCTGGTCAGAGAAAGGATACATGAGAATATAAATCCCATTGAGACCATGGATGCTGTCAGAAATAAGGATTTACCTATACCAAACCATTTTATACCATATAACTTTTAACCTTATAAAAAAAAATTAGAATATTTATAGGAAATATTTTTATATTTTTATCAGAAATTGTATACTTGTTAAGACATGTTATAGGGGAACCTTAAACATTTTACATATTGGACAATAGATAAGCTAAATCCAAACTGGAGGTGAGGCAATGTCCATTAACCCATTAGGGGTCTGGGTATTTAATTCATATATCCAATTTGCTTCTTGTTTGAGAAGAGCCGTACCTACCCTCCAGTCTGTATTTACCTTACCTATTGCCCAATATTTTAAATGTCTAAGGATCCCCCATTACAGGTCTTAAAATGTTTTGGTATAGTTAAATCCTTATTTCTGTCAGCATCCATGTTCTTAATGGAATTATATGTTAAGTTATACTTTCTCTGACCAGCCTTTCAGATTAACCTATATATTGCTAACCACACAGACACTCTATGAGATATATAATATTGTGGTGTCAGACCCGACACCAGCAACCCCCGAAGTTTGGAGCTTGGCTGCCCGGATTACAGGAGCTACGCAGTAGCAGTGTAACTGTCGTCAGGCTGACAATCATTGACGTACTACAATATCCTTAGATGTGAGTTTAGATATATTGCTTTGAAGTTTGTGTAAATTACAACTAAGGAGAGTTTGTTCTCTCTTATTGCTGCGAAATTGGAACTCGATTTAAAGACTGTCCCAAAACCATTGATAGATGCCATTTGACATCTGGGGGAGGACTGGAAGTGTGACTTTTTAATTGTTGGATCTCTTCCATACAAATGATGTTATAAATTGTTTGATGTATATATGTGCTTTTAATGTTTCCTTATAAAGTGTAAGTTTTATACAGTATTTGTAATTTTAGCAAAGCATATTTGTTTTCCCTACTTAAATCCCTTTCGCATTTATTTGCAAAGTTCTTAGTATTTGACACTATCAGGAGGACCCGTACACTTTATGCTAGGTCTTCAGGCACGTTAATCTGTTGTGTACGCTCAATCACAATTGTTTACTTTCAACTTGTAGTATGCGTGCTAGATAATGCAGTTGTGATTTTGCTTATAGCAGGTCACGAAATTTGCGCCACTTGTAATCTAGTGGTATGTTTTATATGTTTTACTAATATATATTATTAGGTTATATTTTATATTTAGAAATTCTATGATGACTGGCTTTTTACATTATAATTGTATTATATATAGATAATGGACATATATAGTGTAAAGTTAGGAAACTTATATTACCCATCAAACTGGGCATCATGATTAGGTTTTTCCTTTTTCTAAAAATATGAATTTGTGGCATATGATTTAGCAGTTCTTTACAAATGCTATATATATACTGCATATGTTCTAATGTTTGATTTCATTCTCAGGAATATACTCACAACTAATTCTTCTGTAGGTTGTTTTTCTGAAACTCCTCCTAATAAGCTCCTATCAGTCTCCGCTTTCTATCAACAACCAGAGATCTAGAAATTTTATACACTATCTATTGCTGCCTTCCTGAAACCTGAGCCACTTTCCCTCAGCCCACCACAAAATGACTTTTTCATATTTTTTTGCTTAGTATTTTCCTCTTGTTTAATCCACCCATTAGAACTTTAGATATTACAAGCTTTATCCCTGTTCTGTAACCTGCAATTCTAGGAACAAATTCACACATGGATGATATGACAGATTGCTATTGTCTACATGACGATTGACAATTATTTTGCTATTTCTGTCTGTTTTTTTACTCCCATGACTTTAACCAGGAGGACGCAACTGTTTTTGAAAATTGATACTTCTATTATTTTTTCGAACAGAAAATCATAAAAATGAGGTATGTAATGTAATGTTTTATAAAACAGCAAGTAAGTGTTACTAATTAAAATATTGCATACAATATTTAAGAAATATTTTTTGCCTTTCAGTTTTAATTTTTTACCAGTTGTAGCAAATATTTCCTAAAAACAACTTTTCAAATTCTTATTTTATAGAAATATATTACTTTTCATACATTTATTTGGAACATATTTAATAGTACATTTCCTTAGGGTACTGGATACAATTTTATTTATGTTCTTCTTTGGAGAGTCTGAATAAGGTTGGACATTAGGCTTATCATTTTTATTTAAGGTATAAAGAGTTTTTGAAGAATTTCAAGGCCATACTAAACAATTGTTTGATGTATACTGTCCTTCAAATTTAAATAGTAGACAATTTTTTAAATAATAACAAATACCCACAGGAAATAGTAATTTCACTTTTAAATTGTTTAATTTACATCAGAGGAACTAATATAAACATCTATTAATATAGTATATGTCTAGATATAAGGAGAATATATGATATATTTTTTTATAGAACACATCATTACATTTGTTTTGTTTTACCCTTAGTATGCTATCCCTGCAATATGGTTTAGAGACTAATATAAACATCATGTTTGTTTTCAAAATTTGTTTCAATTAAAACTTTAAAAATATAAATTTCACAACTATTGGAAATTACAACACCAGTGTTTTCTACTCACGTTATCTAACTCCTCAAAGGACATAAAAATAGGCTTAAATGTACATATTAGCAATTAAGCACTGCATTGCAAAATAACTGTATAAAAACAAATACTGTATGTGTTTTAATGCTTTTAAACTATTTTTTTTAACAAAAGTGTACAGAGTTTTTTGCTATTTCCAAGCAATCTAGTGCTGAAAAATCCTCTGCTTATTTTTGCCTGGTTTCCTTTGCTGTCGTCAGATGTAAATTAGCTTGTGCACTGCTCTATACAGTTATTGTGTAGCATGTAGCAGGGTCAGGTGCATCCTGCTTAAAGGGACACTGAACCCAAATTTTTTCTTTTGTGATTCAGATAGAGCATGCAATTTTAAGCACGTTTCTAATTTACTCCTATTAGCAAATGTTCTTCATTCTCTTGGTATCTTTATTTGAAAAGCAAGAATGTACGTTTAGATGGCGGCCCATTTTGGTGAACAACCTGGGTTGGTGGATACATTCATCCACCAATAAACAAGTGCTGTCCAAGGTGCTGGACTTTCTTTTTCAAATAAAGCTAGCAAGAGAACAAAGAAAAATTGATAATAGGAGTAAATTAGAAAGTTGCTTACAATTTCAAGGTTTATCTGAATCACAAAAGAAAAAAATTGGGTTCAGTGTTCCTTTAAGTCTGCATTATGCACCCAGCCTCTTGAGGAGTGGAAAGGGCATAATTTTTAGAGGGCACAATAAATTTTACCTGTTTTACTATGTTCAATTCCACATTTTATGGGTAATTTGATTTTGAATGTAACTATCCATAAGGGTAAAATTAGTATTTAATATAATGCTAACTGTATTAAATATAATTAAAAAAAAAATGTAAATTAGTTACTGACTTCTTACCCTCCAACGACAAATCATGAGCTATTTTTGGGGCATTCCTACTGATTATTACAAAATCCTTTAACAAATGTGATATCACTACTTTCTGTGACATCACTTTTTTGCCTCGAACCTCCAACATTATACATTGTGTACAATAAATGATGAAGCTTGTTTGTAGCAGCATGTTACTGTCTTATTATGGTGTTTATGCCCTTATTAGCAGTCCAAATTAATGTGCTCTTATTCCTAAGAAAGGCAGCTGTTTACACAGCTCTGGCTATCCTAGAGAAAGCTACCATAGCATTATTTAAGGATTGTTTTTATATATTTTATATTTATACTTATATTTTATATTTATTTAGTTTTCAACATTTTCTGTACATATGTGCAAAATATATGGAGCTAATAAAGTAAAACGTCTGCTAACTAATTAAGTATTGATAATGACTGCTTAATGTGTATAAATGCTTTTTTTTTTAACATAGTGTCTATTCATGATGTGCAATTAATCATTTAAATTCAACTTGCATAATTAGTATTTTTTAAAATGTCAAGATACTTAATTGTAATCATCTAGGTGCATTCAGATAATCATATTTGATTTTTATTGTATAAAAATTTAATTTCTCTCTATTAAACTAGGAAATGACCATGTTTATTACTATTTGAACTGAGCAAGCACTACATCTTGTATATAAATTTATAAAGTTATGCTGTTAGAAAGAGACTAAAATTTATTTTAAAGACATCAATACTGTAGAACTAGCCACTTTAATTTTTTTTTCTTATGGGTTGCAGTTTAGCGTTGTCACATTTTCTCAATGGAAATTGGAGTTTACAAGGTTTAAAGTTATTCAAGAACCATACAAAATTGGGCTTCTTATATATTTTGGTTGCATTGGATTTGCCTTGAATCTGAATACTGAATACAAAAGTGAAATAATACAGCTCTTCTATTGGATTGGAATTGACTATTCAGTAGATAACAACATTCTGCATGTTTATAGATCCAGATCCAATTTCATTGCATTTTATATATTTACTAGTGGAGTAATATAAATAACTTTTTAACTTATCAATTATTAACTTATTTGTATTGTTAATGGATTTAAGTACAATAAGGTAGTTGGCACTTGGGTAATTGTAAGCAGCTGAACAGTTAGAGGAACGGGAACACAATTCTATAGAGAAATCCAGAGGTCAGGCTAGGAAGAGAGGTGGATATAAATGAGGTGCCAATGAGAAATCAAGCAGCAGAAGGTCAGATGAGTTACCAGGGTAAAAACAATAACTCATTGTCAGGCCATATTGTCAGAAGCAGGAAGTTAGTCTGGGTTAGATGAGGTACCAGATACTATATGCAAAGGCAATACGGAAGGGCAAGCCAGAAACCAAGCACACAAGGATAAGTGCAATGCTAGTAGTAGGAACAAGCACTACATAAGGTCCTGAAAAAGAACTGTCTTAATTTCCTAAAGAAGCTGTCAAGAGTCAGCCAGGCCACGGTTTGTCTTCAGTCCCTACAGAAGCTGTCAAGAGACACTCCTTCCTGCTCACACACTATGTGCTATACATACACAATCATCTAGCATATACTTGGAGCCCTGCCATGCCAGTGTGACCCAAGACATAACCCGCCAGTAAGCGTTCCATTGCACCCAGCCCTAACAAAAGCAAGGAAAAAAATCAAAGTTGTACCAACTTATTAATTACAATTAAATCCTTTTTAAACAAATGCATGACAATCTGGCAAGGATTATATAACATGCTCAAATTATTTATGCTTGTTAAAATGTATAACTCTGTCTGTGTGATCATAATAATATTAACATATAATTATATTAATTTAAAAAAAAACATGATGGGGCTTGTCCAGGTAGCAGCTATGATAAGCCACAATTCTAGGAGCTCCTAAAGTGATAATGTTAATACGCCATTTATCAATAGATATGTACTGCATCCACTTTTATTAAGCTCAGACACTGCTACAGAAGTGTCTGTGGACTCATAGGTTATATCATTTGTCATACCTATGCTTCTGGGGTTCTGGGAGGAGGCCTACATACACAGAGCTTAATTCCCCCCCTCCGGTCTTGACTTGCTGGGCAAAGACAGCAGGGTTCACACTACTGCAAACACTTTCTATTCATGATCTAAGCTTCACATTTGTTAATATTTACCCTTTTTCAGATGAGGCTCCTACCACAGACCTTAATAAAAATGTTTTTCCTGGGACAAGCAGAATGGATGGTCCTCTAAGGCCCCATCGGTTGCAGCATGACCATGACAGAGGTGTAAATGACCTAGAATTAAAGGAGCTCATAGGCAATGAATGGCTCCAGACTCTAGACACTTCATATGAAACTAAGGATGTGGAAGACCTCACACATGAGGATAGCTTCCCTAAAGGGATTGTCTCTGCCATTAAGTGGAACTTGCAACCTGTTCAGCAAGGATTCTGTCTAAACACCACTCTATTTGTTCGGGGACTGACCTACAGGCTACAGGGCATTGTGGAATATCTCTGGATAGAACAATATCTCCGGATTCAATTCTCTGGATCTGGGTTTGCTAGCATCCTTGACAAATTTTCAAATTTTACATCCCTTATTGACTCTATTAAAGCTGATATTGGTTAAATTTTTTTATACGTGAGTAGGTCAGTTCAGTCATGCTGGATCCATTTGCATTGCTGAACATCTCATTATCCAGAGTGACTGCTGTACATAAGACCACAGTTAATGAATGATGGCCATTTGGCCTGAGTCTTAGAGCCTCTCTCTATATATTTTATGGCTATTATAGATTTAGTTAATTGCTATGTCGGGTTTTTGTATGCATTTGTGTTAACTATTGTAGGCTGCTGCAGAGTTTAGTTAAATTGTGCAAATGTTATATTTTATTACATCCTGCTACAAGAGAGATCTATTCAACACTTTCATACTGGAATCTTTTTCAATATCTAATTAAATTTTTTTAGTGTTTAATGTCCTAGTTGTGGCTATTATTGTTTTACTACATCATTAATCCTATTAGTTCATTGTTGGAGCTATTGCTATACAAAGTATTATAATTAATTTATCATTTAGCAGGTGATATTTATTGTATGTTTCACTTAGTCCTGAGTCCAAAATTGGCTCCCATGCCTGCCCGTTGTCCTGCACCACTTATAATTTATTATATTGCTATTTAGGTCCAAGAGGGGCGTTTCTCATCATAGGAGGTTATTTAGTGCTTATATTTAAAGATTCTTATTCTTATCTATGTACTTGGTTTCCAAGCTATTAATGTTATATTAGAGCATATTAGGGGCATATTTATCAAGCTCCACCAGGGCCGCCATCAGGAGGTGACAGGGGTGACTCCTGTCAGGGGCCCAATGGGACAGGGGGGCCCCATGAGGCAAGAACTAAAAAAAAAAAAAAAAAAAATTTTTTTGCAGACACCAGTGGGTACTACAGCAGAGTACTAATTGAGCATGGGAAATGTTATTACAAGAAGTAAAGTATTAGCATTTGAGAGGATTTCTGAGTGTGCACTAAACCACTATGCACAGTGTGAGACAGACTTGGCACTTTGTTTGTACAGTGTATGCCTGAGTTAGATGGCACATCACTTTCATTTGCAGTGGAGGTAGGACTTACTTAGCAAATGTTTTTTATTTCTTTGTGCAATTTCGGATTGTAACTTCAGTGTGGTAGTAGTTGAATGGTGGGGCCAGGGGTCCATAAAAACAAATTTTTCTAGCATTAGTGTATTTATGATTATTTGACAATGCTGTAGAAATTCTATATTTAAAACCATGCAGAAATATTTCCTCCTCAAAACACAAATGGTAGGTGTCCTTTTGGCAGATAAGCATTTATTTATTTATATATATATATATATATATATATATATATATATATATATATATATATATTTATTTATATATATATATATATATATATATATATATATACTGCCCCTTTATGCAAGGACTTTCCAGATTCAAGGAGGCATTTTATCTAAGATTGTTACATCTGCATAAAATGTTATACTCTCAGGCTAAGATTGCTCAGTGTTTGAAATGAGACAGGTTAACTTAAAACTGTTCAGTTTACACTACAGCTGACTTAATTTTGAAAAACATACCAACAAGCCTAAATCCTGCATTTAACCAGATCTAATGGTATGAGTACCACAGCTTATGGTTCCACCAAGACCATATAGAGTACAGCATTTTCAAAATCCATAAGTACAGCTGACAGATGGGAACATTTGTACACTATATTTGAAGTGGTGCTCTTGGTTGGGGAAAATACAAACAAAAATATATCAACCTTTTAAAAGTACTTTTCTTCATCTAGCCATCTACCCAGATCATTAATGTACAATTTTGAATTCACAGAATTATTTAAACATTTACAAATATGATTCTTTAAAAAGTGATCTCTTACTTTCTGCAATTTTTTTTTATCATGCATGTCACACACTGTTGATTTAGGGGATGCAAGGTGCATAAATGTTTCCTCCTGTGAGTGTTTCTGTGGGTGTATGTGTTTATGTCTTTGTGCTTTGGTTTGTGTCTCTATGAGTATGTATGTATTTATTTTCTGTGGGTCTCTCTGTGAGGGTGGGTGTGTTTGTTATAATCAAACATAAGAAAAAAGATACCTCACAAAAGCACTCTTAGTCCAATTTAAAGTTTACTCTTATAATATAGTTTACAATGTCATATAAACTACCTACTGTGCACAGTGGTCACACAATACAAGTTAGTTAGTAGATATCAAACTCATAATGTATCTAACTAACAATAAACATAAAAATAGAATAGTTAAAATGAAACAATGCAAAATAAACAATTAATATGCAGCTCATATAAAGGGAACAGTTCATAAGCAATGATACTTATCCTCCACTGTGTTGTAAATAGCTCAGTCAATGCAAAGTTCCCAACTGAATATGATCTCCTCCGATTTCAAGAAACAATAATATGATTGTAATCCCAGGGCTAACTTGAAAGAAATGACAAGCGATCCTGGAGGGAGCTGATGTACCAAGCGTCCACAGCCGAAGACCGGGCAACCCCAGTACACACTAGCCATGGCTCAGATAAGACTTTGCTAGCTCGGCAGCGTTACCCTCTACGCCTCCATGTGCGATTCCAAGTGCTTCCTGTTAGTACCGGAAACTGAGAAGAAAGATAGCTCAACAGCAGACTCAGTACCAGGCTGAGCTGATGCAATTTGCTGACGTACGTTTCACCAGATAAACGGCTTCTTCCGGGCATGTGTATAATGAGTTCAGTTTCCTACTTCTTATTTGTTAGGTTAGGTTGTGCATTTTCTGTGGATGTCTGTGAGGGTGTGTGCATATGTCTTTGAGCTTTTACTATGGGTGTCTCTGCGAGGGTGTGTGTATGTTTGTCTTTGTGTATTTTCTCTGGATGCCTCTGTGAGGATGGGTGTGTATGTCTGTGTTTTCTGTGGGTGTCTCTGTGAGGGTGTGTGTATGTCTTTGTTTGTTTTCTGTGGATGTCTCAGTGAGGGTGTGTGTATGTATGTCTTTCTGTGTTTTATTTGGTTGTCTCTCTGTGTTTGTGTCTTTGTGTGTTTTCTGTGGTTGTCTGTGTGTGTGTGTGTGTGTGTGTGTATGTCTGTGTGTTTTCTGAGGCTGTCTCTGTCGGTGTTTCCTTGGGTGTTTGTGCAAGTTTGAGTTTGTGTGTGTGTGTCCATTGTCTGTTCTTTTTTAGGACATTTTCACCTTACTACTGATTATTCACATCTTTCTACAGACTTTGAGACCAATGAGACCTTTATGGAAGTCACCAATCCACCATTTAACCTTTAAATTATTGTTTAGGCAGTTCAGGGCCCTTCCTTTCAGCCACTGTATGCTGTTGTCATCATTTAGTTGGCATCTTCCTTTACAAAAAGATAATCAGAACTCCATATTTTGTTTTCTAAATTTCATTTTTTTACAAAACTGTAGTCTACCTCATTACTTGTCAGGTCAATGTAATCAAGTGCTGAGTGTCTGTTTGGGTGTCTGTGTCCGAGTGTGTTTGTGTGTTTCTTTGCGTGTATGCTAGAGTGTCTATATGTGAATCCTTATGTGTGAGTGTATGTGTGTGTTTCAGTGTATGAATGTGTCTGTGTGTTTGTATGTTACTACCGTTACAACATTTCCAAGTTTAAATAGATGCTTAAGAATAAAGTGCATATATGTTTATGGACCGCTGCTCCATAACCTGTCCGCCTGCTCTGACGCCGCGGACAGAAATCACCAGAAATCAACCTGATCGAATACAATCGTGTTGATTGACACGCCCTACTAGTGGCCAATCTGCAGGGGGCGGTATTGCACCAGCAGTTCACAAGAACTGCTGGTGCAATGATAAATGCAGAGAGCGTATGCTGTCTGCATTTATTGTTGTGCAGTGGACATGATCCGCAATATCGGATCATGTCCACTCGCACCTTCATGAATAGGCCCCTAAAGCTCTAATTATTTTCTTTCATTGCACAAAACCAATAGCCGTTGTTAACCAGAAAAGTTTATTGTACTTGCTGCATGTATCATCTCAGTATTGGTACCTATATAAAATCAGTTCAATTGTCTTATTTGAAATGTGATACTCTGACCCTATCAGAGTGGGTAGCAGTAGTGCATTAATGCTAACTTTGATGCTACTCACCACATTAACCTTAATCATTCCAGAAACAAGTCAATGCATTTAACTCATTACCTCTTGCCACCCTCCCCCACTGTTCTGCAATTAACATTAACATTTACCTTCCCACTACAAGAAGCCTGAACCTTTATAGTTTGAAACTTATTTAAACCGTACATACCTTTTCTTCATTTAACCATAACTGTGCAACACCCTCCTTACCTTATTAAACTATTTAGCTTGATTTAACTGGTTGTTTTAGTATTTCTAGAAAGACAATGTAAAATGTTTGCAAAATAGAAATAGCAATAGTAAATGGGTTTGGTGAGAGACAATCATTGCAGTTGGGGTTTAAATAGTTAATAACATTAGTTGGTTGTGGTTAAGTTTGTTCTAATACAGGTTGAAGTTAAATATAGTGCACTACGGTATAAGTGGGGTAAACATTTGAAGCTATTGCACTCTGGTATTGCTAGTTTTAATATAGGAGTTTGTTAAGCAGTTTGAGTATAATTGTGGTGGATTGGTGTAAAGGTATTGGGTAATTATGTTTATTTCAAATAGTGTGTATATTAGGTCAGTTATTAGGGCTTATATTGCTGTTGGTAGTCTAAAAGATTGGAGACACTCACTAGTGTACCTAGAGTTTATAAATGAAAAAAGTGGTCAGTTATTATCTGCAGAATCCATTATCTTTAGCATCTCAGTGTCAAATAAATGCAATAGGACTGTTAGCTTGCCTCAGGCATTTGTGTAGCACCAGAAAATAATCCTATCACATGTTCACATTTAAAAGGACATGATATTCATATAGTAAATACAGTCTTTGGGACCGTGCGGTGGTCCGGTACAGTCTGTGTTTTTGTTTTTAACTATGTGCTGGTTTGATTTTTGTATATTTTCTCATATACTAAATAACTTGGAAGTGATGCAGAATAACTGACAAAAGCTGACAAGAAATTCCAAATACCTCTCAACCCAATTTCCAAGATGCTGTCCCAATCACCCGACTGTGTGGAGATTTCACACAATGCAAAGGAGATCTGGATAAGTTACAAAAACAAAACACTGTTACATGGTACTGTTAATTTTGAGATGGAAATGAGTTAGGAAAGCAGAAGACTCATCGTTAAGCCTCCACCCACTTTTGGAGAGGGAGTTTGTTGTGTGTGTGACAGGAGAAGCCCCGCACCCGGGCTGCTTCCGCTACCAAGAGTCAATGTTAATGAATAGGGGAGGAGCTATAGCTTGGTGGAGCTGTGCTGTGTAGGAGAACTCACACTTCAGCCACAGATCCAAAATCAAGGTAAAATTATACAGCTGACAGTGGAAAAGGTAGCAAAGAAAAAAAAATGTTTTGTTCAGTACAGTGTCTGCTCTTAACTTTTTCCTGTGATCAGACTGGCTACACAGATAAAAGCAGACAAGTCACAGTGCCTCATTAACATGATTAGAGAGCTGACACTGCAATCTGGTTTCTGCACTAAAAATAGGCAAGGCAAAGTACCTCAGGGGGTGGAGTAGAGAGCACACACTGGAGTGTGTGAGTGGAGCTGAAGTAGGCAAGGAAAACCCTTTAAAAGTAACACACAAATGTAAAGAGTGCTAATATAGCTTAAACCCAGAATGGGCTAATCTTAGATTAAAAAAATAGACAAATATACATATATACTCACCGGCCACTTTATTAGATACACCTTGCTAGTACCGGGTTGGACCCACTTTTGCCTTCAGAACTGCCTCAATAATTTGTGGCATAGATTCAACAAGGTGTTGGAAACAGTCCTCAGACATTTTGGTCCATATTGACATGATAGCATCAAGCAGTTGCTGCAGATTTGTTGGCTGCACATCCATGATGCAAAGCTCCTGTTCCACCACCTCCCAAAGGTGCTCTATTGGATTGAGATCTGGTGACTGTGGAGGCCATTGGAGTACAGTGAACTCATTGTCATGTTCAAGAAACCAGTTTGAGATGATTTGAGCTTTGTGACATGGTGCATTATCCTGCTGGAAGTAGCCATCAGTAAATGCATACACTGTAGTCATAAAGGAATGGACATGGTCAGCAACAATACTCAGGTATGCTAAGGCATTTAAACGATGATCAGTTGGTACTAAGGGGCCCAAAGTGTGCAAAGAAAATTTCCCCCACACTATTACACCACCAACACCAGCCTGAACTTTTGATACAAGTCAGGATAGATCCATGCTTTAATGTTGTTTACATCAAATTTTGATCCTACCATCTGAATGTCGCAGCTGAAATCGAGGCTCATCAGACCAGGCAAGGTTTTTCCAATCTTCTATTGTCCAATTTTGGTGAGCCTGTGCAAATTGTAGCCTCAGTTTCCTGTTCTTAGCTGACAGGAGTGGCACTTGGTGTGGACTTCTGCTGCTGTAGCCCATCTTCTTCAAGGTTCAATGTGTTATGCATTCAGAGATGGTATTCTGCATACCTTGGTTGTAACAAGTGGTTATTTGAGTTACTGTTGCCTTTCTATCATCTCAAACCAGTCTACCCATTCTCCTCTGACCTCTGACATCAACAAGACATTTTTTTCCACACGACTGCCACTAACTGGATATTTTATCTTTTTCAGACCATTCTCTGTAAACCCTAGAGATGGTTGTGCGTGAAAATCCCAGTAGATCAGCAGTTTTTTAAATACTCAGACCAGCCTGTCTGCCACTAATAACCATGCCACGTTCAAAGTCACTTAAATCATGCTTGGTTTGAACTTCAGCAAGTCGTCTTCACTACATCTAGGTGCCTAAATGCATTGAGTTGCTGCCATGTGATTGGCTGATTAGCAATTTGTGTTACCAAGCAATTGAATAGGTGTACCTAATAATGTGGCCGGTATATATATATATATATATATATAAAAGATTTATTCATGATTCATGAACGCTATGAAGTGAAGGTATAGTAAAATCAAATATTTATTAGGGAAAAACAACATGTTCAAGAAAAGTCATATAGAAGTCATATAAAAATGCCTACATATAATGGTATTTCAAACTAATGCATAAAAAAACTAAAGTTGTCCAACTTCATGAGATATACACTAAAAGAATATATTAAACCAATGGATCCGTAAGTGCAAGTGGGGAGATAGTATCAAAGTATTCAATGTGTGAAATTTCTCCCAAGGCTAATGAAAAAAAGAAGGTATTTTTGTAGGGCATTGCCCTAAAGTGAACCAGCTATTTTTCTTAAGAAAAAACTACCATCTTCTAACATTAACCCCCAACCCCCCCCCCACAAAAAAAAAATATCTAAAAAAAAACTACATACAATGGAGCATATTTATCAAACTCCGGATGGAGCTCGATGCCCCGTGTTTCTGGCGAGCCTGCAGGCTCGCCAGAAACAGCAGTTATGAAGCAGCGTCACAAAGACCGCTGCTCCATAACCTGTCCGCCTGCTCTGAGCAGGCAGACATCTCTGCAATTCAACCCAATCGAGTACGATCGGGTTGATTGACGCCCCCCTGCTGGTGGCTTATTGGCCGAGAGTCTGCAGTGGGGGCGTTGCACCAGCAGCTCTTGTGAGCTGCTGGTGCAATGCTGAATACAGCATCTGTACATCTAGACTGCACAATGTTTGTCCACTCTTCCATTACATTTGATGGTGACCGTTTGTGGACTGCAGTCTTCAAGTAGTGCCACAGATATTCAATGGAGTTTAAGTCTGAGCTCTGACTAGGCCATGCAAGGACATTCACCTTCAACCACTGTGTGGTCATTTTTGCTGTGTGCTTTGGGTCAGTGTCATGTTGGAAGGTAAACATTCTTCCCATTGACAACTTCCTGACAGAGAGCAGCAGCTTTTCCTTAAGACTTTGACAGTATTTTGGCCCATCCATTATTCCTTCTATCCTGACAAGTGCTCCAATGCCTGCTGCAGAGAAACACCCCCATAACAGGATATTATCACCTCCATGCTTTACTGTAGGTATGGTGTTATTTGGATGGTGAGCTGTATTGGATTTCCTCCAGACATATCATTTGGTGTTGAGGCCAAATAATTACATTTTAGTCTCATCTGACCATAGCACTTTTTTCCATGTGGCCTCAAAATCTCCTAGGTGTGTTATGGCAAAACTCTTGAAGAGTGCCTTTTTTCTTGCAACCCTCCCATACAAGCCACATGAAGAATTTTTAATATTGTTGTCACATGCACACAATGACCACTCTTTATCATAAATTCCTACAACTGCTTCATAGTTGCTGTGGCCCTTTTGGTAGCCTCACTGACCAGTTTTCTCCTGGCTCTTTCATCCAGTTTGGAGCGACGTCCGGATCCACAGAGGGCCTGTATTGTACCAAATACCTTCCACTACTTAATAATAGAGTTCACTATATTTCTAGGCATTGATAAAACCTTTGATGTTTTCTTGTATCCATCCCCTGACATGTGCCTGTCCACAACATTATGCTGAAGATCTTTTGACAGTACCTTGCCATCCATATTTGATTGTTTGCGTCAGTTGCACTACCAGGGACTGAGATGATCTAGGAAAGCTCTTTGCATGCTGAGCTAATCAATATGCCCACAGCTGATCACAGTTGAAGGTCAAATGGCTTTGTGTGTGCCATTGAGAAGGTAATTAGCTACACCTAATTGAGTTTACAAGTAATTTTGGAGGGGGTGATCCTTTTTGCAACTCAGTGATTCTGTTTTTGAATTGTCTTTATTGAAAACATGAAAAATAATACACCTAGATTACGAGTTTTGCGTTAGAGGCTGTGCGGTGTTAACGAGCAGTTTATGCTCACTTACAGACAGCGCTGGTATTACGGGTTTTTAGAAACCTGCCGTTAACCGCAAAAAAGTGAGCGAAGAGCAAAATTTTGCTCCACATCTCACCTCAATACCAGCGCTGCTTATGTTAGCGGTGAGCTGCTAAAATGTGCTTGTGCACGATTTCCCCATAGGACTTGCAAAAAAGCAGCGTTTAGCTCCTAACGCAGCCCCATTGATTCCTATGGGGAAATACTTGCTATGTCTACACCTAACACCCTAACATGAACCCCGAGTCTAGACACCCCTAATATTACACTTATTAATCCCTAATCTGCCACCCCTGACATCACCGACACCTGCATTATATTATTAACCCCTAATCTGCCGCTCCGGACACAGCCGCCACCTACATTATAGTTATGAACCCCTAATCTGATGCCCCCCAACATCGCCGAACCCTACATTATATTTTTTAACCCCTAATCTGCCGTCCCAATGTCGCCACAACCTAACTACATTTATTAACCCCTAATCTGCCGCCCACAATGTTGCCACCACTATAATACAGTTATTAACCCCTAAACCTAAGTCTAAACCTTAGGTAGGTGTCGGTGATGTTAGGGCCGGCAGATTAGGGGTTAATAATATTTAACTAGTGTTTGCGAGGCTGGAGTGTGGCGTTTAGGGGTTAATATATTTATTATAGTGGCGGCAATGTCCGGTTCGGCAGATTAGGGGTTACAATATTTATTTTAGTGTTTGCAATGTGGGGGGCCTCGGTTTAGGGGTTAAAAGGTAGTTTATGGGTGTTAGTGTACTTTTTAGCACTTTAGTTAAAAGTTTTATGCTACGGCGTTGTAGTGTAAAACTCTTAACTACTGACTTTAAAATGCGGTGCCAGGCTTGACAGGAGAGGGTCTACCGCTCACTTTTGGTCAGACTCGTATTAACGGTGCTATGCAAGTCCCATTGAAAATATAATATATGCAATTGACGTAAGTGGATTTGCGGTATTTCCGAGTCTGGCCAAAAAAGTGACCGGTGAGCCTGTCATTTCAAGACTCGTAATACCAGCGGGCATTAAAAAGCAACGTTAGGACCTCTTAACGCTGCTTTTTAACCCTAACGCACAACTCGTAATCTAGCCGATAGTTATTCAATATTAATATTTTATAATGGGTTTTAACAGTGTATATACTGTAAATATTTTACATTCCAATGTTATTCCCAATAAATATACAAAAAAGCAAGCCCAGAAAAAAATTGGTAATAATTTTTAATTAAAGAAGAAAGTTTGTGAATAATTTACATAAACACTCTACAAAAATGATGATTTATTTAAGGAATAGACTCCCAGTAGAGTTGGTAAAAACTCTTTATACTATAGGAAAATGTCATGAGCGCTTCCGTTCATCGCCGTGTCGCCGCGGCTCCCGGAACTCCTCTGTGTCTCTGACGTCATGTTGCTTAGCAACATGACGCTTTCTCTCACACCCCTCTGATGACGGTTACGCTCCTGCCCTTTAAATCTCGGCGGGAGATCTGAATCTGGGCCCGTTTGTTTGTTTCCCTGGATTGTGAGTACCATATCAGTTTTATTCTTCTGTGTACCGACTTCTGCCTGCCTGACCAAGCCTCTTGCCTAATCCCTACTTGCTGATATTTGGACATTGACTTCTGCCTGCCTGACCTTGCCTGTAGCTATTACCCTTTTGCTGACACTTGGATGCCGACTTCTGCTTGCCTGACCCTGTCTTTTGCCTATACCTTTTGCTGATATTTGGATGCCGACTTCTGCCTGCCTGACCTTGCTTTGGCCTTTACCTTTAAACCTATTCTTTGTTAAACAAGACCTGCTTAAAGGGACATTTTACTTTTACAAGCTGCAAAAGAGAACTTTGCCTTTGTTTTACAAGCCTGCTAAAGAGGACCTTTTTCAGAAGCTTCAAAGTAAGAGCATTTCCTTTTTGTTCTTTGTACTACTTAAAGGGACGTTTTATCCTTTGTGGCTTTCCTGCATTCTGGAACAATATTCATTTTTGTTATCTTCTAATCTGCTTCCTGAGTGGGTCACGTCCTGGATATTTCTCAGTGTGCTAGCGTGTGCTTTCAATTCACGCTAGCAGTTGGGTTACATCCCGGATTGATTCCAGAGCGGCTGACATTACAAACGGGCCATAAAAATGGACCCCACTGAATTATCTATGGCCGTGGCTCACCAGGGACAGCTCTTGGGTTCTCATGCCACTCACTTGCAGTCTCTGGACACTAAACTTGATCAAATTACTGCTCTATTACAAAATTTGGTTGCTACCGCACCTCCCAATCCTAATCCCAATCCAAATCCGATTGAGGCATTACCTCCTCCGATTCCTAACAATCAGTCTCAGGTACAACTAAGTCCCAGGATTCCTCTTCCGGATAAATATGATGGGAATCCTGAAGAATGTAGAGGCTTTTTGAATCAATGCCGTCTTCATTTCCGAAATAGCCCTACTC